>NC_089593.1:32072535-32372535 GCF_019320115.1 Miscanthus floridulus | reverse complement strand
GTGGCCCTAGCAGAAGCAGCACGAGACAGAGCCAAGGCTGAAGCAGCATAGCAAGCACATATTGAGTGGGATTTGCTACATCAGCTTGCTCATGCCCAAAATGTGGTGGTTGATCTTTAGCATGAGGCGCATTATCTGAACAACCAACTGCATCCGATCCTTGAAGAAGAAGAAGAGGATCCGGAAATGTTCGCTAAAGATGACGGTTGGGAAGAAGAACAAGTGGTTCCCATGGATGAGAATGATGCTACATCTGACCTTGACAGCGACCATGCTAATGAGTAGAGCAGCTTAGTGACTAGTTCGATACGCTACACGTATCCTACTATCTTTTGTAATAGACTTGTAGTTTAAGTTTCATATTTGTGATGTAACTTCGATGTAATATTGGAACCTTGCATGTTGGTCCACTATGGTTTGAACTCTAATGAAATTCTAGTTTCGTTGTACTAGTAAAATGTGACATGCATGCGAACATATTGTGAGTATGATAAGTGATCAGATTGGTGATGTATGTTGTGGAAATGAATTGTTATGCCTCTGTTTTATTATATGATTTTTTAAATTCTCTCCAGTAAATTTAGTTAGGCATGATTATACAATTCCTCTACAATTTCTCGGCATCACCCAATAATTACTTATTGTTGTAATTTGCAGATGACTCGCACTCGCACTGGGGCTAGTATCAGTCAAGGTGGTAATGATGATGACCTACCACCACCACCGCCACCCTCCGTGAATGAGTTTTTCATGCAATTCTTGGGGAATCAGAGAGAGATGGAAGAAGCCCTGTGCCTCATTGCGCAAAATACTGCTCGTGCCCACCAGCAAAATCAAGGACCAAAGCCAAATCAATTCAGTACATTCAAGGATTTCTTGGACACCAAGCCTCCTATCAAAGAGGCAGATGAGCCCCTCTAGGTCGATGAGTGGTTGAACACCATCGAACAGAAATTTCGTCTATTGAGAGTCACCGAGCTGATGAAAGCTGAGTATGCATCCCATCAATTGCAAGGACATGCAGGTATCTGGTGGACTCATTATCTATCGACCCTACCTGCTGGTGCTGATATCACTTGGGGGCAATTCAAGACATCCTTCAGGGGACACCATATACCCCCAGGGCTGATAAGAATGAAAGCAGCTGAGTTATGAGGCTAACACAGGAGACAAAAACTCTCACCAAGTACATGCATGCCTTTAACAACTTGTCAAGGTATGCACCTAAATTTGTGAACACCGAAGAGAAAAAGATAGAAAGCTTCAAGAGAGGCCTTGGCACCGAGTTGATGAAAACCATGGCCAACTCTAGATGTGCTACATACAATGAATTTGTCAGTGATGCCCTAACGTAGGAAAACCAGAATAACTTACATGTGGCAGCAAAGGGCCGCAAGAGAGTAGCTGAGGCGGGTGCCTCAGGTTCATCACATTCTAGGGCTCCAGTGGTAGCAAGGCCATAGTTCCGTCCCCTAGCGCTAAAGTTTAGGCCTCCCCAGTAGAAGGCCTAGGCTAGTCGCCCATAGAAGACATTTCATAGGGCATTCCACATTGCCATGCCTAAGGGGAACACCAAGCAAGGAAGCTCCACAAGGCCAAAAAGCCACCAGCCATGCTTTAACTGCAACCAGATGGGGCACTGGGCCAAACAATGCCTCTATCCCAAGAAAGGCAGTAATCAAAATCAGGGAATTTAGAAGTAGGCCAATGCTAAGGCACGTCCTGGGTACGTGCACTATACAGCCATGGAGGAGATTCCTACATGGGAAGTTGTGACTGCTGGTATGTTTCTTGTAAACAAACACCCTACAATTGTTTTATTTGATTCTGGAGCCTCGCATTCATTTATGAGTCAGACATTTGCATCTAAGCATGATCAGAAGATAATTGAAGTAGACAAGGGTGGTTATAGTATAAGTTCAGTTGGGGCTACTATCTCTACAACCCAAATAGTTAGAGATGTGATTATCTCCATTCAAGAGAGGGAGTATACTATGGATCTCATAGAATTGCTAGGATTAGCCATAGATGTGATATTGGGCATGAGTTGGATGAGTGGTCATGGAGTTCTCATTGACACTACCACTAGGACTATTATGTTGAGGGAACCCAAGGGGGGTAATGCTTTTCTAGTACTACTTCCGTGAAGTTTTGATCTTCAAAACTTGTCATGTGCCATCCAAACCACTACTCTCTATGATATTTCTGTAGTTTGTGAATTTCTAGATGTGTTCCCAGATGAGTTACTTGGTTGCCGCCACATAGGGATGTGGAATTTAGAATTGAGTTAGTGCCAGGTACAACACCTATCTCAAGAAGACCCTATAGGATGCCACCAAATGAGCTAGACGAACTTAGAATTCAGCTACAAGAGTTATTGGACAAAGGTCTCATTCGACCTAGTTCATCTCCATGGGGTTGTCTAGCCTTGTTTGTGATGAAAAAGGACAAATCGTTATGGATTTGTGTGGATTATAGACCGCTCAATGCCGTAACCATAAAGAACATGAATCCTTTGCCTCATATTGATATTTTGTTTGATCAATTGGCAAGAGCAAAAGTATTCTCTAAGATTGACTTGAGATCAGGCTATCACCAGATCAAGATCAGGCCAGAAGATGTACTTAAGATAGCTTTCTCAACTAGGTACAGCTTGTATGAGTATTTGGTCATGTCTTTTAGACTAACAAATGCTCCCGCCTATTTCATGTATTTGATGAATTCGGTATTCATGCCTGAGCTTGACAAGTTCATGGTTGTGTTTATCGATGATATCCTAATTTACTCTGAGAATGAGGCAGATCATGCAGAGCACCTGAGGATTGTCTGGTCCAGGTTGAGAGAGCATAAATTGTATGCAAAATTTAGCAAGTGTGAATTCTGGTTGAGGAAATACCTTTCCTAGGTCATATATTAACTGAAAATATAATCTTTGTAGACCCATCTAAGGTGCAAGAGGTCATGGATTGGAAGGCCCCGACTTCGGTTCATGAAGTTTGGAGTTTTCTAGGGCTGGCAGGCTACTATCATCGTTTCATTCCCAATTTTTCTAAGATAGCTAAGACAATGACCAGATTACTTCAAAAGGATGAGAAGTTTAATTAGACTCCAGAGTGTGAGGCTATCTTTCACACACTATGGACCTTATTGACAATAGCTCCTGTTTTGGCACAACCTGATATAGAAAAGCCCTTTGATGTGTTTTGCGATGCATCAAGGACTGGTCTTGGTTGTGTGCTAATGTAAGAGGGCCGAGTCATTGCCTATGCTTCTCAACAATTGAGAAAGCATGAAGTCAACTATCCTACGCATGATTTAGAACTTGCCACAGTTGTTCATGCCTTGAAGATATGGAGACATTACTTGTTGGGAAATGTATGTCACATATACACTGACCACAAAAGCCTCAAGTATATCTTCACTCAACCGGAGATGAACATGAGACAGCGTAGATGGTTAGAGCTAATCAAGGACTATAATTTGGAAGTGCACTACCATCTAGGAAAAGCCAATGTTGTGGCAGATGCACTTAGTCAGAAATCTCATTGTAATGTCTTAGAAGCATTGTTGGAGGATGGGCTTAATTTATTGCATCATGTTGTGCTACACAACATCATTGTTAGTTGCTCACTTGAAAGCAAGATCATCAAACTTCAGAAGACAGATGTAGGCATGTTTCACATTAAGAGAAAAATGAAGGAACAAAAAACTAAGCATTTTAGGTTGGATGAAAAAGGTGTGCTATGGTTTAAGGACTGACTAGTGGTACAAAAGGACTGTGAACTTAGAAATCAAATCTTAGATGAAGCTCATTCATCTAAGTTATCTATCCATCCGGGTAGTAGCAAAATGTATCAAGATTTGAAAACCCATTTTTGGTGGACCAAGATGAAGAAGGAAATTGCCACCTATGTTGCTAGATGTGATACTTGCAGTAGGGTCCAAGCAGATCATCTAAAACATGTTGGATTGCTCCAACCTGGGTCCATTCCATGCTAGAAATGGGAGGAAATAAGTATGAACTTTATTACAGGCCTCCCGCATACACAGCAAGGTTACAACTCGATACGGGTCATTGTGGATCGCCTTACCAAGTCGACACATTTTGTACCGGTCAACACATAGTATAACATTGGGAAATAGGCCAAGCTATATGTTTCTCAGATCATGAGGTTACATGGGGTACCAAGGACTATAATCTCAGATCGAGGACCATAGTTTATAGCTCACTTTTGGGAATATTTGCATAAGGCTTTGGGAACTAAACTGATCAGAAGTTCAGCGTACCATCCGCAGACCTCTAGGTAGACTGAACACATGAATCAAGTCTTAGAAGACATGTTGAGACCATCTGTTATATCCTCTAAAAGATCATGGGAGAAGTGGTTACCTTTTGCAGAATTTCCTTACAATAATAGTTATTAAGAGAGTATCAATACGGTTCCTTTCGAAGCACTTTATGGCCAAAAATGTGGGACCCCCTTGAACTAGGTTGAGCTTGGGGAAAGGAGGTACTACGGCATTGATTTTGTCAAGGAAGCCAAACAATAGGTTTGAATTATACAAGGCCATAGGAAGCAACCCAAGCACGACAAAAGAGTTATGCTGATAAAACAAGAAGGCCACTAACCTTTGAAGTGGGAGATTATGTGTATGTAAAAGTTTTGCCCATAAAGGGTGTGCAGAGGTTTGGAGTAAAGAGGAAGCTTGCACCTAGGTACGTAGGACCATACTAGATTATTGAATGGAAGGGAAAGGTAGCCTACAAGTTGCAACTTCCCCTAGAAATGAGTGCGATTTTTTATGTCTTCCATGTTTCTCAGCTAAGAAAATGTCTTCGCGTACCTAACAAAGCCATTGAACCCACCAATATTAAGCTCCAATCTGACTTGACTTATGAAGAGAAACCAATACGAGTTTTGGAAGAAATGGAGAGTAACCCAGAGCAAGGTCATCAAGTTCTACAAGGTAATGTGGAATAACCACAGTGAGCAAGATGCTACATGGGAACAAGAGGATTACCTACGTGAAGTTTACCCCGTCTTTTATGAAGAATGGTAGGTCATTCAAATCTTGGGATGAGATTTCTATAAGGGGGAGGGGCTATAACACCCTAGTGTTAAGCATTGCATTTGGCACTTGCATTTCATGAGCACAAGCATCATCCAAGAATTCATGAGCATGAGCATATGAAGTTTCATTTCATTCACCTTGTCTATATCACAAGTGATGTTAATCATATACATGCATATGCTTGTGATCATGTGTGACCACTACAAGAGATGGTTGTGAGGTCTCAAAAACACCATAGATAGGTCTAGGATGTTAAATGGAATAATATTTTTGTATTCATGACATGGGCCAATTTTGCTTCTAATCCTAGTTTACTCAAAACTTCCATTTTCATGATACTACTTTGACTAGAGTTAAACTATAGCATAGATTGTTTGCATGGTAGTGCACCCTTAATAAAAGTTGTAGCTCTTGACATGGGTAACAAACTTTATTTAAGGGTCATGAGCTAATTCTGTGCCTAACATAGTCAAAATAGCTCCAAAGTAGTGATCAAATGTTGTTTTCAGGACTTAGAAATTTTGCTAACTCAAAAGGTTGTTTACAGTTTCAAGTGACCCACTTTGGAGCTTTGTAATTTGAAAACCAGCTCGAATTAGACCAAGATCATTCAAGCAAAGCTGTATATCTTTTATAGCTCTACAATTCTTAGTAATGATGTTTTTGCTAAATCACCACGGATTAGAAGTACCAAGTGCTTGAACTCACACTATCAGTCGGCCTGATGGCCGGTCTGAACCGGGCGCTGTGCGCGATGTCGTGGCTGACCAGCGCAGGCTGTGCGCGCCGCATGGTGGCCGTACACTGGCGCTGACCCACCCTGCCGTGCCACAAAGGCAAGCGCTCAGCCACACACGCCCTCTCGCCCTCACTTTTGCTCTCATCCTCTCCATCTCGCTTGAGCGCGGCTCTAGAGCAGAGCAAAGCATAGCACCGCCGCTGCCACGTCGTCATCGACCAAGCGCGCCACCACTGCTGCACCATCAACCAATCAACCTCGCATGTAGCTCCACTGTGATCTACTCCACCTCCCCGAGCAACTAGTGCCACTAGACACACCCAGGTGAGGCCACATTATGTGTCGCCATCGTCGCCATGGCCATGGTGCGCCGCCGAGCTCCGAGCTCGCCCATGGCCAGCCATCTCCACTACTCTCCCTACCTTCCTCTCATTTGGTCCATCTTCGCCGTAGGTCCTAGAAGCTAGAGCCACTGCCTGCTTAACCGCTACCGCCGTGTCAGTGCGGGAATGCGCGTCCGCACCGTGCACGTCCGCTATGGCCATGAGCACAAGCTCGCCATGGCCATCCCTAACTAGTCCCTGTCATCCCCCTCTAACACGTGTTTCAGTGCCATCATGAACCCCAGCAACTTATCCCATGATGGAGACCCATCACTGATCACCATTTCGTCGGAACGGTGACCTCACCATCGCCGCGCTCGCACCGCCGTGCCACCATGCATGCGGTCATGCCCCTCCGATGACTCTACTAACCCTAATCCACGCTCGCAAGGTCTGCTAGGTCACTATGAAGCCATAGCCAAGCTCGCCCTAGCTCATCGTGGCTGGAGTCGCCCGGTGCACCACCGAGCACCTCCGCCGTGCCGCCATGGTCATCAGCGAGGTAGCTCTGATGATCCGAGCGTACCAGTAAATGAGTGAGAGAATGGGGAACACGACGTCGATGACCTCGCCACCGGTGAGCTCACCATCGACATGCTATGACCGGTCAATCACCGTGCCCTACTCTGTCTCGCTGACGCATGGGCCCATTAACCTGCGGGGCCCAGCTGTCAATCAGGGTTTTGAATCTTTTCTTTATTTATTTTTCTAGATTTTGTTGCAAACTTCAAAAATTCATAACTGGAGCTAGGAATGTCCAAATTGAGTGAACCAAATTTTGTTGGATTCATCATGAAGTGTACTATTTGATAAAAATATGAAACCTACTACTTGGGGTATTTTTCTTAGGGAATTAAATCAAGTTAGATAAGTGCTTTTAAATTAGTTTCTATCTTGTAAAATGCATAACTTGAGCTAGAGAAATGCTAAAAATGTGATTCCAATTTTGTTGGTCTTGTGTTGACATGCTCTAGCTAGGAAAAATATTAATCCTTCAATAGGCATACTTGAAATATGGTCTTACTATTTAACCTAGAATAATTGCTAGTTTCTGGTGAAATTAATTGGGGTAGATATAGAAAAATTATGATCATGCAAAGTTTTACACAGTGTTCTTGTGCTAAAAGGAAAGTAGAAAAAATATGAAATGTGTTGTTTGACACTTTTCACTAGGTTAAACTATTTTTGCTAAAATAAGCCTATGCAACCTTTCATTTGTGTAGAGGTGACTATACTTATCCAAATAAAATGGAATTTGTATAGTAGACTATTGGGGTCATGTGTAGGCTACTTTAATTTTCTCAGAATTTATTGAGCAATGGAAATATTTTCCCTTTAAATCACCTTATTATATAAGGAAATTAATAAATGCATGTAAATAAGTTATTGGGATAAACCATGATATTTTATATAGTGCATGTAATGCATATGGTCTATTGGTATTGGTAGTTATGCTCAAAGTTAATTGGTTATAGGCAGCTAGTTAATTATTGCTCTATAATTCAACTAGATGGATGCATGTGTAGTTTCTATTATGGTGACAATTTCATGATGATAATGATCTCCTTTGTGAAACTTGTTGATAATAAAGTTGTAGATAACTTACTCATCTGTATTGCCCTAAAATTTCATAGTTATAGGCTAAAGGGTTTGAGAGTTATAGCTTCTAGAAGTCTTCTAGCAGAGTTGCTTATTCTTTGGATAGATCTGAATGATTGAATTGTTTTACCTAGCTAACTATTGAATCACCTTATGATGATTATAAGAAAGTTGTAGATAATTTTATAAGATTTCCACAAAGTCCAAGATCATATTATTTGAATGTGTAAAACTCTCGTTAAGGTCAAACAAGTGGTTGTTGTCTTGTAGTCCAGAAAATACTTTAAATGGATGTTTGATTAGTTACTAGAAAAGAGATATGCAGCTACTCAATAAAATACAATTAATCATGCTATCACCTTAGTACCTTGTTGTTAAGGACATTTATGTTTATGCATCATACCATATTATTCATATCACTATCTATGCATTCTTGTATCTTATTTTGTGCTCATGCATATAGGATCGCCGAAAGGAATCACGCTATTGGAATTCGAGGCTGTGGACCAAGAGGACTAGGAGGCACCACAGCAAGGAGCTCTAGAAGGTGAAGAGCATGTCCTAGAAGAGTTAACGGAGTGCCTGGATCATAAGCCCACCTCTTTTCTAAAAGGCAAGCCCCCGAAGCATTCTAAGCCTCCTATGTTTTTACAAATATCACTTGCGTCCTTTATGTTTGATGCATTAGGTTATAGGAGTTGATTGGAAATGCTTGATGCATGCAACTTCCATGTCCAAAAATATACTTTAAGCCTAATGTAGGTCCATGATCGAGTATATGCTTAGCCATGCTTAGCTCAGTAGAAGTCAGGTGATTTCCTGTCACCTACGAGATATAGGTGGATACCGGAGCACGGTTAGCTATATTTGCTATTGTGGAAAAGAACCATGGGATAATGTAACTAGAGGTCAGGCGGAGTCTATGTGTAGGTTGACTCATGTGATTCCATCTATGCTGATTAAGGACCGCATCGTTGGAGGCCCTCTTGTCATTTTGAACGCATGCCTCTCGCTTAGCTGGCTGGATAACTCGTTCCAACCGTAAAGACGAGTAGCTCAACTTAGGCCAGGACCCTTTAAGTGAAAGTGCACACTCTGGAGGTAGTAAGGATGTGCAGGGAGCTATTGTGAGGCCAAGGGTAGGTTGAAGTCCTGATTGACCTAGCGTCCAGTAGTGTCCCTGAGGGTGTGGCGCTGATCGAACCCGCAAAATGTGTACCTGAGTTGTACCAAAGGCGACCTAAGACTACCTTGGCGTAGGTAAGTCTAGGTTTGTGTTAGGAATACCTACCCAGCTAGTTGTAATCGATTCAAATCGCCATCTCTCCCGGATAGTGAGAAACTCGACTAGTCCCAATATCGTAGTAATTGAACTATGGAATTTGATGGTTATGATGAACATGGGAATGTTACACCGGCTATGGTTATTATTGTTATGCTACATAATCATACATCACATGTTTGGCATAGGTTAGATGCTAATATAGAGATGAATAGCTACACTCAACTTGGAACCGAATTATAAAATGTATAGCTCAACTAGTGGCTTTTTATGCAAAATGTTGTCAAGTTAGCTCCACTTATAAAGCCTTGCATGATCCTTGGAATCACTTTATTTTTGGTTTATGATGCGTAAGTCTAGTTGAGTACCTTCTTGTACTCAGGGTTTATTCCCCACTTATTGCAGATAACACGGTCTATCATGGATATTGTAAGAACTGCATTTGTCCCGTTGTGGACGTGGAGTAGGCCATGGGCAAGGCACTTCTATATATCTAATCTATGATGCTTTTGTGGAATGTGATCATAAACTAGCAAGTATTTGAGCAATGGTGTGAGATGTTAGTTTAAAAACTATCTTTGCTTCCGCTACTACTATATTTGAACTTGGTATTGTAATAACTCTTTTCGTACTTCGATGTATGTTGAACTTTGGTGAACTTATGTAATATGTGGCTTGTATGTTGAATCATGTACGATCTTGGTTGCATGTTGGATTATTCGAGATCCTTTGTGATACTCGACGGACTACCGGGTTTATATGGGCTCAAGTATGACAGTGCGATCGCTACGGTGGTTGCCGTTGTACTTGTGCTCTTATAAATTGGTCAGTTCTACCACAAATGAGGTGGGTCTTCTTTGTGCAGAGTTATTGGAGATCATCACATGCCTTGATTCATCTTTGATGTGAATTTATCTCAGGACTTTCCCAAATTGAGTTTGAGAGTTTTCTGTAGGGGCTAGTCCAACAAAATAACTAGTATCTACTACAGCAAGTTTTAGTTCAATAACCAAACTAAATTCTTGTCTAATTTGATTAAGGAAGACATTTTAACCTAAGCACCACGCTTAATTCAAAAAGCCTTTGAAAATGAGGTCATACACCTCTTGATTTAAACTAAGCACCAGGCTTACTTTAAAACATATATAAAGATACTTCCAAACCTAAACATACTATAGTAAACAAAAGGTAACATGAAATCATTATAGAGATTTATTCTAATAGAGATGAAAGAGCATGATCATGGTGAGAGATTTTTTTAATAAAAGATGCAAGTGGCATGAATGTATGTAAGGAACTAAATATGATGTGAATTTGATGTGAGAGAATTTAAACTAAACGGAGTGGATGCATGAATCATTTAAAGTAAACATGCAATGGTATGCAAAAATTAAAATATAACTACTCATCAAGTTTAAAGTCCATGAGTATGACTATCTCACCTTTCTTGATCATACTTACCATGACTCATAAGATGGAATTTGTGAGTAGTGCAGCTTTTGTTTCCGTCACTTGAGATGTGATTTGAGTTCTTGTGATGTCAACCTTTTTCTCCAATCTACACATGGTTAGAGAATATATATATGTCTATACAAACATGTGAGATGGCAGGGTTCCTGTGATGATGGATCTTGAATGTTTAGACACCCGGGGTTCTTCAATGTCTTTCTTCTTTTCTTGTAGATGTTTGCCAAAAGATCGAAATAGCATCTTTTGTCCTGTCTTATTTGACAATATAATAGAATAGCGGTAATCCTACTAAAGCTAGTGGTATGTTAATTATCTAAATCTTTACTCCAATTGTTTCTCTGGCAACAGCGCTGTAACAACTCAAAAATCCATACACTAAAAATACCAACTACAAAATTTTTCTTAAAAACTCCCATGTGATGATGAGTGTCATATATAGAAACCCAACCTAAGAGATGCATTAGGTCTAACCCCAACCTAAGTCAACACACAAGCATGGCATGCCATAGTTAATCATGTTTATTTAAATGAAACATAGCATATATTGTAAACTCACATGGTGATTTGGATTTTCAGTTGCTTTATGTAATGCCTGAAAACTCCTTTAAAGAAACACACCATGAAGTAATTATGATTCAAACCAAAGGATAAATGTTTAAAAAGAAAACTATTTCCATTTGTGTATAACAAAACTACACCTATTTTTGTTATGCAAAATAGCTAAATAAACTCCTAATATATATAAAAATGATATGGGCATCATATCTAAAAGGTACACCAATTTGGAATCCGAACTTCAAACCAAATTTGAATTCAAATCAAGGAAGAAGAAAAAGAAAACAGAAAAAGGAAAAAAGAAAAGAAGAAGAAGCCTCACAGTAGCCAGGCTTGCTCGGCTTCACGGCCCAGCCAGCCTGAGCAACCGAGTTGGCCCAGCTCGCCCTCAGACCCCGCACGCTCCCAATGGTTGGCCTAGCTCGCCCTCCCGACCTCACTGGCCTGCTAGCGCTCACGGCCCACGCAGCCAGCCCACACGCCGCTCACGCCCGCACGCCGCTCTCACCTCGCCTGCAGCCGCTGCCACACGGGTCCCGCACGTCAGCCACCCCCATCCACAGTGTCGTCTTCCTCCCCCACGCCGCTCACGCCTCTGACCAAGCCCCGACAGCGCTTGCAGGAGCAGGCCAGGGGGGTCACACCCAGGACATGGCCCTGTCTCCTTGGCACCGCGCCCACGCAACCACTCGTGGCCTTTGGATGCAAGCACGCGCCTCCGATCGCCCTTGATCCCCATCTGCCGATCACCGGGCTCCGCCGTTCCCCGATCAGCTATAAAGCCCCGGCCCTAGTGCCCAAAGCTCTCAATGCCCCGCCGCCACTTTGTGGCCATCCCGTGCACACTCGAGCCAGAGAAGGGCGAGGAAGAAGGAAGGGAGAGGGAGCAGGAAGAAGGAGGCGCCATCGGAGCACCTCCGAAGCCGCCGGAGCAGAGCCGACACCACGAACGCCTACGGCAGCGCTGCACGGCTTCCGGAGCTACACGACCTCGAACCGCCACTGCATCACCACCCTATCTTCCACGACACCAATGGTGAGCCCCCTCCCGGTCTCTCCCTACTCGCCGCCGGACCTCACCGTGTTGGCCATGGCGCTCCACACCGGGAGCGCGTTGGCTAGGGCCATCTCCGGCCTCTGGGTACACACGCACCCATGCGCACACCCGCAACCACACCGTGACCACCCCACCGGAGCCCCGTGGTGCACCCATGTGCCTCGTCGTCGTCACCATGCCGCCGTGGCTGCCGGGGAGCCCCTACCAGCCACATGGGAACTCGAAGCCCCGCCTTGAGCCCTAGACGCCCTCGCCGCATCCCCACAGATCCGTAGGAGCTTACACACTCCATCGAGACGCCTCTCCGAGGCCGTAGCCCCCACACCAACGCCGCCGTCGTGCCCGAAAGACCGCCGTCATGGCCGGCACACCATGGGACCCTGCACGCCATGTTAACCCCACCAACAAAGACGCCGAGGCTCGACGGAGCTTTCACCCGCATCAAATTGCACACCAGCGCCGCTGTCAAGGCTCACCGGGTGCTCGCCGTCGGTGTGTAAGCCACCGTGGGAGAAATAGAGGAGAGGGGGTGAGTTGAGCAGCGCAGCCCTGCACTCGGTGCACGTGAGCCGAGCCAAGGGGAAAAGATGGTGGACTCGGTCCACCGTAGGCCGGCAAACGGTCCATGGACCATGAACCTGAGTTCACCGTGGACCACACAGTGCGGGCCGCATGGTAGACGAAGCCCAGTAGGAGCCCATGACAATGACGTGGCAGCGCCACAGCATGCCACGTGTCTGGGTTAGCCCGGCCCAACCCGAGCCCACTAGAGCCCGTTTGAGACCCAGTCTGAGTTGCTCGTTGACCAGTCAACATTGACAGTTGACCTGCCCTCACAAGTCAGTGGCACAGACACTCTAGGCCCACATGTTAGATGATGACGTCATGCTGTTCTGAATGAATGCTACTTTTGATTCCGCCAATGCGGCGATGTTATAATTTATGTACTTCCGCACTATTTGTACTCTGAATTTATCGTTGTATGGATGTGATATTCGACTGGAATTTGGGTAATATGATCTACCACGATCTTATTACACATCGACTCTGTGGATTTCCCTTCGTGGAAATCAGGGGCGCTTTAGTTGGTATTAGAGCCATACTTGACCATAGGACGAAACCCTTAGAAATGGACGATAGAATAGGACGTGAACAGCTCTTCTTTCGGTTATATACCGACCCTGCATTTACTTTTATGCAAGGCTTATCTATTATTGACCTGCTAACACTTGTTCCTTAAAACATGCAGATGGCAACGAACGTCGACTGGCCGCCTCTTGGACCGCTACCTCTAGACCACGCCAAGCTTACCTTCAACCTACGTGAGCTCGGGGGTTTTGCACAGACCCTCTATCGAGTTCTCGTCATGTTAGGTGTCCCCGACGAGCTTGTCAAGGTCACCCGCACCGGGAAGCCAGCTTAGGAAGGAGGAATCGAAGGACCGATTGTCGCCTCAGTCGAGTTCCCAGCTAGCACTACCTTACCTTCGGTCCCAGCTTTCACCGAGTTGACTATAGAGGACACAGTCGAGGAGGGACTGCAAGCTATCTCACACAAGGCACTTCGTAGAGTGATGAGGGACCACTACGAGCACCTGAAGACGACAGAGTTCCGTCTACTTCCCCAGGCCCTCGACCTCGGCCTTACCCCTAGTGAGCAGAGCTTCGCAGCCGGCAGAGTTATCTTTGCCGAGGAGGACAGATGCCTTCGTGTCTCAGCTATCCACCTACTGGAGCAGGACAGGTATGTGACCCAGCTGGAGGAGAGGAGACATCAGGACCAGGCCCTTCTGTGGGAGTACCAGGAGCGAAACTCATAGGGAGCACAAGAGCGAGCTAGTCTACTTGAGACAGTTGCCAAGCTATAGGACGAGCTCAATCGTCGTGAAGAAGTCCACAGAGCCGAGGTCGCTGACTTATAAGACAAAGCCGCTGACCTAGGCAACAGGAACTGCTACCTTGACAGCAAGGTCTTGGAGTTGCAGAGAGAGTTGGATGACAAGAAGGCCGAGTTCAACCGTAGAGGAGACAGAGAAAGATCCAAGGGGATTGATATGCTGAAGATCCAATCTCGGAACAAGACCATGACTCAAGAGCTAGAGGAGTTCCGGAAGAAGGCCGTTCGCAACCAGGGTCACCTGATCGAGGCACTCAGGCAGACCGAGTACCTATAGGACAAGTGTGAGAGGACATGGCAGGCTTGGTAGAAGTCTGACAGGAAGCGCCTCAGGGAGATGGAGGGTATGTGGGATCAGCTGCCCAAGGAGATTCGCAGCAAGACGAAGCCTAGGATAGAGGAGTTTGAGCTAGCCCTGACTTGCCTCAACCTAGACGCCTGCCCTACCCTACCTGGAGCCAAGCCTACTGAGGAGCTCGCTGAGGCCTTGAAGTACGTGTCCCGACTTCACAAGTCTGACAAGGAGATTGAGATCGAGAACAGTCGTATCCCAGCTGCGGTGTACGAGTTAGAGTAGAATGACCCTACGTGGTCATGAGTCATGTCAGTAGCTTCCATAAGTTGTACCCCAGGATGTACCCCTTATGAGATGTATTAGGAGACGCTATGCATAGTATGATTCTCGCACATCTTCATGTGTAACTACTGGAGATGATGCTATATAATAAAACCCATGTAATGAATGTTTTGGATCTTATTGCATCTTATGAATCTTATTGCTTCTTTGTAATGAGTGTTGGATAGTATAAATGTTTTTCTTTAAATCGTCGAAATCATGTAATTATACTAAATTATAAGCACTTATGGCACAAACACTAAAGTTCCTATGATCCGTGTTGCAAATGCCGAACCGCCGATCTAATCGTCTAATGAACCGTGGACGTGCGCCCACCCCTGAACCAGTTGAACCAAATGGGGGGCGTGGTGGCAACAACCGTGGCCGTGGCCATGGCCGTGGCCGTGGCCGTGGACGTGGAGGGATACCCTTCAACCTAGAGAATACCCCACCACCTGAGGAGAACATCCCGCCACCACCACCACCGAACCTGGCAGAAGTGATGGCACAACAGACTCAACTTCTTGTAGCTCTGGTTAACGGAGCAAACCGTCGCCAGGGAGGTCAGCAGAATGACTTCCAAAGGAAGCTGGAAGGATTTCTGAAGCTAAGGCCACCTACCTATGATGGCACCGACCCTGACCCGCTTGTAGCCGATGACTGGCTCAAGGAGATGGAGAAGAAGCTTGACCTCACTACTTTCACCGACGATGAGAGTGTTGGAGCAGCAGCACACCAGCTCACAGGTGCAGCATGCACCTGGTGGGACAGCTTCAGTGATTCCCATGAGGACCCTGCCAATATCTCGTGGGATGAGTTCACCGAAGCATTCACTGAGTATCACATTCCCAAGGGTATCATGGAGGCCAAAGCTGAGGAGTTCCGCAATATCAAGATGGGAAAGGACAGGGTGACTGAGTACACTACTCGTTTCACCAATCTTCTTCGCTATGCACCTTCCTATGTTGTGAACTCTAAGAAGGAGAAGATATACTATTACTGCAAGGGACTTAACCCGCACATCAAGCTAAAGTTTGGTGGTATTGAGAGTAACACGTTGCGTGCTCTGGTGGATCGCTGCATCCAGATCGAGAAAGATCGTGCTGAAGCTGGAGAGGAGTACAGGGAGAGGAAGTGTAAGCCTGAGGAGTCCTTCCATGGTCGTGATCGTAAGAGGTTCCGCAGAGATGCACCATCCAGGGAACGCTCTCGCCACAACAGGGATGACAACCCTGGATCGAGTAGGGGTAGTGGAGGCTACACCGCCAAATACTCCCGCCCCGCTCAGGATCGTTACACCCGGGACCGTTATGCTCAGGACCGCAGCACTCAGGACCGTTTCAACCGTCCCCACTCAGCAAATGAATGCCTAGCACAGAACCACTCCGCACCAGGCACTAGAAACTAGAAGGCACCCGCGCCAACCCCTACAGGCGGTGCGCCTTTCACCTTTTTCGCTTGTGGCCAACCAGGTCACAAAGCCGCTGAGTGCCCTCAGAACTCAGCTCTCAGAAGTCTTAGTTCAAGGGATCTGCTACCCGTGGACGTCTCAACCATCTGGATGCTAAGGAAGCATAGGCTGCCCCTGACATGGTGTACGGTATGTTTTTAGTTAATGGCAATACTGCATCAGTTCTATTTGACTCTGGAGCAACTTGTTCTTACATATCATCCAAGTTTGCACGAGAACATGACCTGCCTGTAACCCCACGTGAAAAGCCTATCATTACCAGTTCACCTTTAGGAGACCTAAAATGCACCCACATCTGTAAGGGGTGAGTCTTACCATTGAAGGTCTTATCTTTAAAGCCGACCTAACCCTGTTACCTTCCACAAACCTAGATGTCATCTTAGGTATGGATTGGTTAACCATTCACCGAGGTATCATATCATGTTCACCTAGATATATCCAAGTGACCCACCCATTAGGCCAAGTCATTAGATGTGAACCCTAGTCCGGAAAGTCCACCTCTATCCTGTGTGCCCTTAAAGCCAGTTCAGAATCACAGAAAGAGGAGAAGACAGTTCATGAGGTGCCTGTGGTCAGACACTATCCCGATGTATTCCCTGAAGAATTACCGGGTATACCACTAGACCATGATGTAGAGTTCATCATTGATCTCTTGCTGGGAACAGGACCCATTGCCAAGAGACCCTATCGCATGTCAGTTGATGAACTGGCCGAGCTCAAGAAACAGTTTGATGAGCTCATCTCGAAGGGATATATCAGACCCAGTGCTTCACCCCGAGGATCCCCTGTTCTATTTGTAAAGAAGAAGGATGGCTCAATGAGAATGTGCATTGATTACCGGAACTTGAACGCAGTCACCATCAAGAACAAGTACCCCCTGCCAAGGATTGATGATCTGCTTGATCAGCTTCGAGGTGCCAAGTATTTCTCCAATATTGATCTCAGATCCGGCTATCATTAGATGAAGATTCGAGGGAGTGGCATCCCGAAGACAGCTTTTGTGACTAGGTATGGGCAGTTTGAGTTCACCGTGGTGTCCTTTGGACTCACGAATGCTCCCGCACACTTCATGAACATGATGAACAAGGTTTTCATGGATGAACTGGATAAGTTCGTGGTAGTATTCATTGATGACATCCTTGTCTATTCATCCACCACTGAAGAACACGAACATCATCTGAGAACGGTGCTTAAGAAACTAGCCCAACATCAGCTCTACGCAAAGTTCAGCAAATGCGAATTTTGGCTATAGAAAGTTGCCTTCTTGGGCCATGTACTATCAGCTGAAGGTGTCACAGTCGACCCGGCCAAGCTTGAAGCTGTGAAAGAGTGGGATCAACCCCGTAATGTGACAGAAATCAGAAGTTTCTTGGGATTGGCTGGATATTATCGTCGATTCATTGAGAACTTCTCCAAGATAGCCTGTCCAATGACCAACCTTCTAAAGAAGACTAAGGAGTTTGAATGGACGCCCGAGTGCGAACAAAGCTTCCAGGAATTGAAACAGAAGCTTACCACAACTCCTGTGCTAGCATTGCCTGATATCAGCAAAGATTTCGTGGTCTTTTGTGATGCATCCCGTCAAGGACTTGGTTGTGTACTGATGCAAGATGGAAGAGTGATAGCATATGTGTCTCGATAGTTAAAAGAACACGAGAACCGTTACCCAACCCATGATCTTGAGTTAGCAGCAGTTGTGCATGCCTTGAAGATCTGGAGACACTACTTGATAGGCAACAAGTGTGATATCTATACGGATCATAAGAGCTTGAAGTACTTTTTCACTCAGGAAGATCTAAATATGAGGCAACGTCGATGGCTAGAGTTGATCAAAGATTATGACCTGGAAATCCACTATCATCCGGAAAAAGCTAATGTAGTCACAGATGCTCTCAGTCGCAAGAGTTACTGTCACACTTTGATCACTGAATCTGTACCACCTAAGCTCAAGGAATAGATTGATGATTTCCAACTAGAGGTACTACCGCATGGCTTGTTGAATGAGCTCCGCATACAGTATGATCTCACAGATCATATCCGTCAAGCACAGAAAAGTTGTGAAGAGATCGAATATCTCCGTGGTCTGATGAAACTAGGCTACAAAACCAACCACCAGGAAGATGAACAAGGAACCATCTGGTTCAGGAATAGAATCTATGTTCCATCTGACCTGGTACTATGAGAGGAAATTCTGTTAGAAGCTCACAATTCCAAGTACTGTATCCACCCTGGAGGTTCAAAGATGTATCAAGACTTGAAGAAACACTTTTGGTGGAAAGGCATGAAGACAGACATTGTGGGACATGTGGCACGATGTGACACCTGTAATAGAGTCAAGGCTGAACATCAAAGGCCTACAGGATTGCTGAAGCCTCTTGACATTCCCGAGTGCAAATGGGAGAGCATATCCATGGATTTCATAGTTGGATTGCCCCGATCATAGAAAGGCAATGATTCCATCTAGGTGATTGTTGACCGTTTAACCAAGATTGCTCACTTTGTACCAGTAAAGACCAAGACCAATGCAGAAAAATTAGCGGATCTATATGTTGAGCATATTCTCATACTACATGGAGCCCCCTCTAGTATTGTATCTGATCGTGGTCCTCAGTTTGTGTCCCGATTCTGGGAAGCTCTGCACAAGTCCATTGGAACCAAACTCAATTTCAGTACCGCTTATCACCCACAGACAGATGGACAGATAGAGTGAGTAAATCAGATCTTAGAAGATATGCTTCGCGCTAGTGTACTGAGTTATGGCTCAGATTGGGAGAAATGCCTACCCTATGCAGACTTCTCTTACAACAACAGCTACCAAGCCAGTATCAAGATGTCACCATTTGAAGCTCTATATGGCAGACCTTGTAAGACACCTTTGATATGGTCACAACCGGGAGAAAGGTCGTTCTTTGACTCCACTAAGATTCAAGATGCAGAAGGAGTTGCTCAAGTGAAGGAGAATTTGAGAATTGCCCAAAGTCGATACAAAAGTTATGCTAACAAAAGGAGAAGAGAACTTGAGTTCAATGTGGGAGATTTCGTCTATCTCAAGGTATCCCCGCTACATGGAACTATCAGATTCCATGTGAAAGAAAAGCTTGCCCCTAGATTTGTTGGCCCATACAAGATTTGTAAGAGGATTGGGAAGCTCGCCTACAAACTTGAGCTACCCAAGGAATTGATGGGTGTACATCCCGTATTCCATGTCTCACAGCTACGCAAGTGTTTAAGAGTGCCCGATGAAGTAGTTCCAACTGATACACTTGACATTCAAGATACACTTGAGTATAAAGAACATCCTATCAGAATTCTAGGCAGAGATACCAAAGAGACTCGAAGCAAGACTATTCCAATGTGCAAGATCCAATGGAGCAATCACACAGAGAGAGAAGCAACATGGGAGAAAGAGTCTGACCTCCAGCTACACTATCCTTACCTTTTCGAAGAGTATGTTATGCTTTAATCTCGGGGACGAGATTCTGTTAAGGGGGTAGGACTGTAACAACCCAAAAATCCATACACTAAAAATACCAACTACAATTTTTTTCTTAAAAACTCCCATGTGATGATGAGTGTCATGTATAGAAACCCAACCTAAGAGATGCATTAGGTCTAACCCCAACCTAAGTCAACATACAAGCATGGCATGCCATAGATAATCATGTTTATTTAAATGAAACATAGCATATATTGTTAACTCACATGGTGATTTGGATTTTCAGTTGCTTTATGTAATGCCTGAAAACTCCTTTAAAGAAACACACCATGAAGTAATTATGATTCAAACCAAAGGATAAATGTTTAAAAAGAAAACTATTTCCATTTGTGTATAACAAAACTACACCTATTTTTGTTATGCAAAATAGCTAAATAAATTCCTAATATATATAAAAATGATATGGGCATCATATCTAAAAGATACACCAATTTGGAATCCGAACTTCAAACCAAATTTGAATTCAAATAAAGGAAGAAGAAAAAGAAAACAGAAAAAGGAAAAAGAAGAAGAAGAAGAAGCCTCACAGTAGCCAGGCCTGCTCGGCTTCGTGGCCCAGCCAGCCCAAGCAACCGAGTTGGCCCAGCTCGCCCTCAGACCCCGCGCGCTCCCAACGGCTGGCCCAGCTCGCCCTCCCGGCCTCGCTAGCCTGCTAGCGCTTGCGGCCCACACAGCCAGCCCGCACGCCGCTCACGCCCGCACGCCGCTCTCACCTTGCCTGCGGCCGCTGCCACACGGGCCCCGCACATCAGCCACCCTCGTCCATAGTGTCTTCTTCCTCCCCCACGCCGCTCACGCCTCCAACCAAGCCCCGACAGCGCTTGTAGGAGTGGGCTAGGGGGGGGTCACGCCCAGGACATGGCCCTGTCTCCTTGGCACCGTGCCCATGCAACCACTCACGGCCGTTGGATGCAAGCACGCGCCTCTGATCCCCCTTGATCCCCATCCGCCGATCACCGGGCTCCGCCATTCCCCGAACGGCTATAAAGCCCCGGCCCTGGTGCCCAGAGCTCTCAATGCCCCGCCGCCACTTTGTGGTCATCCCGTGCACACCCGAGCCAGAGAAGGGCGAGGAAGAAGGAAGGGAGAGGGAGGAGGAAGAAGGAGGCACCATCGGAGCACCTCCGAAGCCGCCGGAGCAGAGCCGACGCCACGAACGCCTACGGCAGCGCTGCACGGCTTCCGGAGCTACACGACCTCGAACCGCCACTGCATCACCACCCTATCTTCCACGACACCAATGGTGAGCCCCCTCCCGGTCTCTCCCTACTCACTGCCGGACCTCACCGTGTCGGCCATTGCGCTCCACACCGGGAGCGCGTAGGCCAGGGCCATCTCCGGCCTCTGGGTACACACGCACCCACGCGCACACCCGCGACCACACCGTGACCGCCCCACTGGAGCCTTGTGGTGCACCCGCGTGCCTCGCCATCGTCACCATGCCGCCGTGGCCGCCGGGGAGCCCCTACCGGCCACATGGGAACTCGAAGCCCCGCCTTGAGCCCTGGACGCCCTCGCCGCGTCCCCACGGATCCGTAGGAGCTTACACACTCCACCGAGACACCTCTCCGAGGCCGTAGCCCCCACACCAACACCGCCGTCCTGCCCGGAAGACCGCCGCCGTGGCCGACACACCACGGGACCCTGCACGCCGTGTTAACCCCACCAATGAAGACGCCGAGGCTTGGCGGAGCTTTCACCCGCATCAAATTGCACACCAGCGCCGCTGTCAAGGCTCACTGGGTGCTCGCCGCCGGCGTGTAAGCCGCCGTGGGAGAAACAGAGGAGAGGGGGTGAGTTGAGCAGCGCAGCCCGGCACTCGGTGCACGTGAGCCGAGCCGAGGGGAAAAGACGGTGGACTTGGCCCACCGTAGGCCTGCAAATGGTCCATGGACCGTGAACCTGAGTTCACCATGGACCACACAGTGCGGGCCACACGGTAGACGAAGCCCAGTAGGAGCCCATGACAACGACGTGGCAGCGCCATAGCATGCCACGTGTCCGGGTCAGCCCGGCCCAGACCGGCCCAACCCGAGCCCACCAGAGCCCGTTTGAGACCTAGTCCGAGTTGACCGTTGACCGGTCAACGTTGACCATTGACCTAGCCCCACAAGTCAGTGGCACAGACACTCTGGGCCCACATGTCAGATGATGACGTCATGCTGACATCACACGGGACCCACACGTCAGAAGCCAACACAGCTGGGGTGACATCATGCTGACGTCACGATGACATCAGCTGCTAACGTCAGCAGCCCAGGCCCCACACGTTAGTGACCCTGACCGTTGACCGTTGACTCGCCCATTGACTGACGTTGACTTTGACCGGACCCACATGTCAGTGACCCGAGAGTCCCTGGACCCACCTGTCGGAACTGATGACGTTGCTGACGTCATGCTGATGTCATGCTGACGTCAGCTGGACCCCACCTGTCAGCTTGGAACCGAGATGATGACGTCATGCTGACGTCATGCTGACATTAGCATGCCACGTGGACCAGTCACCGCGTGACACGTGTCAGCCCAGGATTAATTCAGCCTTTTTCCATTTTTAGAAATGATTTAAACTTCAGAAATTCATAACTAATTCATACGACCTCAAAAAAATATGAAACTAGGACCAAAATTCATCTAAAATCGAGCTTTACGCAATGAACCCATATTTGAGTGCATTTGGCTCTTTTCAATTTTCATTGCTTCTTTGTGCTATTTTATAGACGTCGCTAACGCGACTATAATACGATCAATGCAGATTCGGAGGAGAACCAGACGGACGAGGATCGTGAGTACCGTGAGGAGTACGGAGACGACTACACTGAAGGTGCCACATTCCACCCAATCTCATAGCACCTATTACGCATGGCTAATATAGAACTGCTATTGCTTTACTTTATTGCTACAGTTATATTATGATAGAACTTGCATGGTAGTATGCTTACTTGAAGGCCTTTACCTTGACGCAACCATACCCCTGCATACCCTGTTGTTGGGCTAGACACACGCTTACTGCTATATATTTCATTACTTATACTTCTACTACGCTTGTGCTACATACGTGGTGGAAACTAGTGTTATCTGGACTATGGGGAGAGTGCTGCGTGTGTGACTTGGGTGTGTGGAGGGTGAGGGTTGTGTCGACCAAGTTGGAGTATATGACGAGCCTGGGGCAAGTCTTGCCATGGGGTGCTACCTGGGCACCCCTGGAATGGATACCTGTGGTGGGTAAACGGTAGATGAGATGGTCCTGGGTGTGAACCTATGATGGGAGGAGCCCAGGATGGAGGTGCTGTGGTGGCACGGTAAATGGAAACCCTGATGGAGACATTCTGGCTTGGTCATCCCTAAGGACTTACTAGTACTCAGATTCACTGGGAAGCCTTACGTACCACTCGCCCTATATGGTGCGGGACGGCCGGACTACTTGGTAGGATATTGCCACTACTGCTAGGTTGATAGCGGACAGTGTAAGGAGGTATGGGGCGCGGAGGATTTTCCCCACACCCTTCCGAGACTTCATGGAGACCTTGTGGACCCAGCTCATGACTCACAGTTTCAGCCACCCCAGACTAGACTTGGGGTATACCAGGGCTGAATGGTAGAGTGGCATTATCCTAGGCTAGCAAGCGGTCGGAATCAGCCCAGTTGACGACGGTCAGCGAGGAAGGCAGATCTTGTGGTTATGTAAAACCTCTGCAGAATGTATGGTTGATCGATCGATACATGTGCCGACTTGTCGGCTATGGACCTTTCCTGGGTTTCGCTTAAACTAGATAGTGAGATGAGTCCTTCTCTTCTTCCCCCGTGAGAGAGTGTCGGTTGTAGCCAGGGGCTACGGGCCTTGAGACAGTGCCGAGAGGGAGTTGGCCTGTCGACTGAGCGATGGTATGGTGATGGTGTGGAGATGGTGGTATATCGATCCCAGGATCGAAACCTGGCTTGGGAAAGGGAATGGGGTGGATGGTGTGTGGAAATGGTGTTAAAACTTGACTAACTATTATTATATACTTGATATGCTGCTGCATAGGAACCCCAGCCTCATAGGTTCCTTTTGATTATATCCAACATGCATCCAATTACCACAAAGCAATGCTCATAGGGTGGGATTGGCCAGTACAAATCGTACTGATAAATTTTGGCACATAGGTTCTGCTGAGGAGTATAGCTCCGAGGGGTTTGACGGTTGAGGGGTTCGTGCCTATGCTTGAGTTTGGCGATCTTATCTTCAAGCTATTCTTAATGAATGCTACTTTTGATTCCGCCAATGCGGCGATGTAATAATTTATGTACTTCCACACTATTTGTACTCTGAATTTATCGTTGTATGGATGTGATATTCGACTGGAATTTGGGTAATATGATCTACCACGATCTTATTACACATTGACTCTGTGGATTTCCCTTCGTGGAAATCAGGGGCGCTTTAGGCGCCAAAAATGGTTATTGGTATTTATAAGTGCAAATAGAATATAAAGGATTCCACAAGCGCACAGAATACCATTGTAGTATTTTACCGGGAGTATTCTAGGTATCATTATTTATATTTTACCATAGGAAAACAATGGAGTAAAGATTATTGAATAACAAAGGGGTAATTACTAATCAACATACCCACATAGCTAGAGCAAGGGATAAATGTATTGATAGGAATTAAGCATAATGACACTTAGGGGATAGATCACTAAGATAATATAAACAAGTCAACTCGGGAGAACAACAGGTGAGGTAGATTCATGTGACATTCTTATTACAGGATCAAAGTATATATATACCCGACTATAATTAAGACCAACTCTACTCATGTGCACTTCGGAACGCCGCTAGATGGTAGATCACCGCAAAAGGATAACTCTACTGACGCGACTACGGTCCTACAATTTAAGAACCTGCTCACATGGGGTGAACTACAGAGGATAGATAGGGCTATCACCTCTCTCTGCTACCACATGGCTAGGGAACAGGGTGTACTCATAGGCAGAGCATCGTATAAGCACAATGCTTACATGAGGCTCGGCTACTTAGCCCAATCGATAAACTAGCAGGCTAAGCGCTCTATGAACCCGCACACAAAAGTAAAGATAACCTCAACTAAGCAAGATACATATTAAAAGTAATCATAGCCATGTAGATAGGAATATGATGAATTGATAATAAGTCTTATAAGATGTAGAAATGAAGATACAAGGCTTTGTCGAGCCTCCAAGACTAGATCCAGAACTTGAGCATGAGCCCAACTCGACCCTTACTCCCGAGCTATTAATCTACTACATTGGAGAGTTCTAGACCTATTCCTTCTGGTGTGTGTTGATCTAAATGAGAGATATGAATTAGGGTTTCCTAGATAGCTCTAGGGAGGGGGTAGGGGCTGCTATATATAGGGGGAAGCATCAATTCTAGACCCTCGGATCAAACCGACTCAAAGCAACGGTGTAGATGTGATCCTTAAGGTGGTGGAGAACCGACGTACGAAGGAGAGGCTAACAGGCGGGTCCCACAGGCCGGCCGGCCTAGGGCTTAGGCTGGCTGGCCCACTACCGGCACCATTTGGCCCAATCTTCGGTGAGTTGTCTTCTGGATGCTTCTAGAGTATTCCTAAGTTAGTTTCATTGTAGATAAACATGATTTGATCTGACGATTGGGTCCACCTTGATGATTTTCTGAATAAATCCTCCTGCAAATACAGATTCACCAAAACTTGTGGAATTCATTAGTTTAAACCCATAGACCTATGCTGGTGATCCTTTTTATGCATTTATATAAGTTATATTGATGGTTTATGATGAACGTTAACTACCATCAATAATGGTATAGTCGAACCGTAGGAAGTATGCAAGGAGATTGGTAAACGTTATGCTCTAAATTTTGTTTATCTTTCTTTCCCATCTCTAGAGTAGTCAGCCTTCGAATAGAAGTTCTAACCTTTAAACAAAAAGAGAAAGAGTCTCTTAGCACATCGTGGGATTGTTTTAATAATCTTATCACCACTGGCCCAGACCTTGCTACTCCAGATCTGATGCTTCTTCAACATTTTTATATGGGTCTTAGCATGGATTCTGTGCAATCCCTTGATTTAGCCTCTAGAGGAGCTTTCCTTTGTTTGTCTGTTAGTGGAGCAAGGACTATCCTTGATAGAATTATTGGAAAGACTTCCTGCACTAGCATTCATGATGAACTCCGCGAGGAAGAGAAGAAATCATCTCCCGAACAAGAAGAGGAAGTTTTGATAGCCAAATCACAACCACTCCAATCCCAAGATTTAGTTATCAATCCCAAACCATCAATACTCCAAAATCCTCCAAGGGAAGAAGAAATTCCACCTTTGAAAATCCCTGTTGAAATTAAGGATGATCTTTTTATGCTGATTTTGGGAAAAGCTTAAACTTTCTGCTACATAAGAGATCTTCGAGTGAATATAATTCAAATCCTCTCAAGAAGAAATCTCTTAGAAAGCCTCTTAAATCAAATTCCTTTGGAGGACATCTAGAAAACTCAAGGGTGGCATGTCAAGTGATGCCATAGAAGGAGAGTTGAGTCATTTGGAAGCCAATCCTATCTTCTCTCCTTCTATACCCACATTAGATGTCTTATCCAAACCCATCCTTGACCCCGATGATCCCTCTTATATTCTTTCTCCTAAGTCTCATGATGATCCTAGAAACCCACTAAGATACCCAAAGCATAGGAGTCATGAAGACAACAAGGAAGACCAAGAAGAGCAACGACAATGGCAAGAGAATATCAAGAATCCATATGCTGTCTCAAGAACCCCTCACAATCACCACAATCGGAGCCAGAGACAAGCACCACCCTTCACTCAATGATCCTCGCTGCTCCAAGCCATCTAGGAGTTGGCAAACACCAAGAGTAACAAGTAAAATCCACAGCAAAACACAATCACCAAGTGCCTCTAAATGCAATCACTCAAAGCAATGCACTTGGATGCTCTCCAATCTCACCAAATGATGAATCAATCAAGCAAGATGAGTTAGAGAGGAATGGCTAGGCTCACTGGGGTGTATTCTCAATAGAAATGGTCAAGAGAGTGAACCCAAGCTAGCCAAGCTCTATTTATAGAGCCCCCAAACAAATCCAACCGTTGTGCCCCTCACTAGGATGTCTGCATACTGAATGGACGCATCTAGCAGGGCGACCAAACCTGTCCGGTCGCTATTAAGCAGCCACATGTTACATTCAAACAGTTATAGCCATTGGCGCCCAACGGCTAGCACTGTCACACGCTATTAGTCATTGGCCGGATGCACAGGACCACGACTGGACGAGTCTGCTTAGGGTCTGGTCGCCTGCATGCACGCCAGCTTCCTTAGTGCCAAGATCGGATGCGACACTCAAGTGATAGGACGCACATGCAAACAGGGTCCGATCGTCTCCAGTTAGGGTCTAGAGAGCATTTGAGATGACCGGATGTGTCTGGTCGCATGTGACCGGACGCGCCAAGCATTCGATCCTCACTTGCTCAGCTCTTGTGCGCTACATCATCATGAACGGATGCAGGAGCAGTGTTCCCCAGCGTCTGATCACTCCCTCGGGCCAAAGTCCGATCACTTCGCGCCTCTGCCCGAGCTAGGGTTAAGCACCAGATGCTTCCGGTCCCTATATCAGATGCGTCTAGTCACCCCGTGACTAGCAGCTTCAACTCCATTCCCTTCATCATTACTTCTAAATTGCCAACCACAAAGTGTCTCACCATAGTGCACGTGTCTTAACATTTTCACAAAGCATTTTCAAGGGGTGTTAGCACTCACTAGAATCTAAATGGATATTGTTAACGGTAGTTATCATTCAATATAAACTTCAATATAATTTGAAATAATGCATGAAAATGATCACCAACATAGACTTAGGGGTTTAAACTGATAATTTCTATGAGTTTTGGTGAATCTGTGTTTTCAACAGGGTTATTTTAGAAAACCGTCAAGGGGGATGAAAACATCAAATAAAATCACGCTTATCCACGGTGAAACCAACTCCAGAAGGTTGAAGAGGACTCCAGAAGCCACGTCACCAAAGCAGAGGATGAGAGGGTGATAGGTGGGGCCACCCGGCCCCACCTAGAGGCCACCCGACCTCTAGGGGTCCCACCTGTCAGCCTCATTGCTACGTCGGTTCTCCACCGCCTTAAGGATTGCATCTACACCGTTCATTCAAATTAGTTTGATTCGAGGGTTCACGTTGGATGATTCGGCCTATATAATTAGCCCCTGCCTCCCTCTAGAGCACGCTACCATAAGTTAAGATCAGTCTAGAAATTAGGGTTTCCAGAGAAGAGAATAGGGCTCCAATTCTTCAAATTTCTAGTATAGGCTAGCTAGCAAGGTTCGAGTAGAGTGTGGGCTATTGCTCAGGATTCTGGATCTGCCGTCTGGAGATTGGTATAGCCATTGTATCTCTTATTTTATGACTTTGTGCTACTTCAATATTATGTTGCTATTTATTATGTTCCTAGTTTGCTCTAATTATATGCTTGATATAGTTATGATTGATGATGAATTTATGCATATGTTCGCAAAGCTCTTAGCTCAGTACTCGAGTGAGTTAAGTGGTCGACATTATGTAAGCATGGTGCTTAGATATTGTTTGCCTGTGGATGCATTCTGCACTCTGGGTCAATGGTAGATCACGGATGTGACACTCCCATTGAGTCCTTTGTAGTCCACTCCCTGTTTGTAGAGCAAGTAGAACGTGGCTACGAAGCGAGACAAGCTCTATTCTTGATCGTCCTTAGTAATATTCCTTATGCATAGATCCAAAGTTAGTTATACTATAGATGAGAGTGTATATACTTGGGTGTACAAAAGACTTAGTAAATAAGGAATGACTTAGGAATCTTTTGCTCTTAACGAATCTCCTGCTTAGCCGTACTACATTTTATGAGTCTCTATTTCTATCTCTGGAATACCATTATTACCTTCACTTATCATTTATCTATCCCTTGACTTACCCCTGCCATAGCATGAGAGTGATTTTATCATAAGTATATATATTTGTCAATATCTCTATGCCAACACAATTATATAACTCCTCCCTATGGATAAAATATAAATAAAGATACTCGGTATACTCCCGGGTGAAATGCTACAATGGTACGTTATCTGTGCGCTTACATATTACTTAGTATATATATAAATTTACAAGTGTTCTCAATAATTACCAACAATGCATTTCTAGCATCATGCTAGGGATGACAACTTAGTAAAGAGTGATGCTAAGAAATGACAACAAGCATTTCTGGCGCCGTTGCCGGGGACAGGCACATGGCTAAAGAGAATTGACCAAATAAATACTTATTGATGAAATCATAACCTCTGTTTTAGCAGGCTTACCCTTGTTTGTCTTTATTCATATCTTATACAGGGTATTGCAGACTTAGTTGTGATTCACTAACAACTTCCAATTAGAATCAAATCAACCTAATTAAGAGGAAGCTCAACACCAGTTTCTGAGCTATGGCTGATAAAACTCTGCGTGAATTCTCTGCTCCAAGCACTGAGAACATCCGCACTGGACCAACACTCAGAACCAACAACCTTGTGTTTGAGCTCAAGCCAAGCCTCATCAACATGGTGCAAGCTACCCCATTCAGCGGAAAGGCACATGAAGATGCTAGTGCACATCAAGGACATTGCTCAAGACATCATACTACTTCGCTTATTTCCATTCTCACTTGTGGGACGAGCAAAGCAGTGGTTCTACATCAACAAAGATCACATCAACATGTGGGCAAAGTGTTCAAAGGCCTTCCTAAAAAAGTTCTTCCCTATAGGCAAGACCAATGCCTTCAGAGGAAATATTTCAATTTTTCAACAGAAGGGAGAAACCATTCCAGAAGCATGGGAACGTTTCCAAGAATATATTTCAGATTGTCCTCATCATGGGATGGAAGATTGGTTGCTCATGCAAGGCTTTTACCATGGATTAACTCAGAAAGCTCGCGAAGAACTGCATGCAATTGCTGGAGGATCATTTATGTCACTCACCCTTGGAAAAGCTAAAACTCTTATGGAGAAGATAACCTCTAATCAAGGCTAGTCTCAATGCAATATTCAATCATGCAATAAGAGCAAAGAAGTACCAGAAGTGGTGTGTGCACTGTCAACCAAGATGGACGTCTTGTTAAATTGGCTTGAATAGCAAGCCAATTACAAGAAAGATCATCAGGCCATTTAAGATGCATTTAATGCTCAAAACACTTGTGGAGAATACTTGGGGGTAGAATTCCCTGAATATCAGGAGGATGCAAACATCGTCAATAATTCTGCTTCACAACAATAGAGACAAGGGTGGAATCAACAACAACGGTTGACTTACCAAGGTAAGTACCCAGGTAATTACTATAATTCTTCTAATTCTAAATAGCCATCCTTGAGATACTTGATCTTAGAACAAGTTAGGATTAATGAGAATATTTCTAAGAAGCTTGCTTTTAATGATAAGGTCCTAGAAAACATAAATACTAAAATGGATAGTTTTTCTTCCGCCATAAAAGACCAACTTAGATATAATAAAAAGATAGAATCACAATTAGCCCAGTTGGTTGCTGCTCTGCCTTTTGCCACTAACCTTGAGAAGGGAAACGCCATAACCACAAGAGGTGGCAAGTCTACTCGTGATCTACCATATCCAACAAGGACAGGTAAGACACCAGTGGTACTATAGGAAGAGGAGAAGACAACCAATGAAGTTGAAGAAGTTGGGCCAGAAGAGCAAGAGTTACACCAAGATTTTCATGACACGACCTTCCTACCATTTCCACACAGAAATTGGAGAGCCAAAATGGATGAGCAGTTTGGTAAGTTCGTAGAAGTAATTCAAAAGTTATATATCAATATTCCATTGCTAGATGCTATACAGGTGCCTACCTACATGAAGTATCTCAGAGACATCCTCAACAACAAAAGACTACTGCCTTCCACTGAGGTAATCAAGTTAATGGAGGAGTGTAGTGCGGCCATCCTAAACACTTCACCTGTCAAGAAGGATCCAAGATGTCCCACTATCGATTGTTCGGTCGGGAGCCAGAACTTTGAGAATGTGTTATGCGATCTTGGAGCAAGTGTTAGTGTCATGCCCAAAAAGGTCTTCGACAAGCTCAATTATTCAACCCTCATGCCAACATCAATGTGCTTGCCACTAGCCGACCAATCGGTCCACTACCCTGTAGGAATCGCTGAAAACATTCTAGTAAAAATACAAAACTTTTTCATTCCCATAGATTTTGTAGTACTTGACATGCAGGAACACATGAAGACACCCCTCATTCTTGGGAGACCCTTCCTGAGCACTACAAATGCCCACATTGATGTCGGAGTTGGAGAGATTAAATTCAATATCAATGGAAAGGAAGAGCGGTTCACTTTCAAGCCAAGACCGGAACAATGCTCCAATTTGGAATGGCATGAGAAGAGAGTATCAAGGTCTCCATCTCCGGGACCTACTGATGCACCCAAAGAATAAACCCAAATGGAGAAGTCTGGTTCGGTGGACTTAAAATTCTGCACCCACGTCGGGAGGTAACTCGGTAGTAATCCATATTTACTTTTTCATACTGCATTAATCATTTTATCTTAGCATGTTTACTTTTCATCACCTGCATCATGAAACAAAAATTCTTATCATGGCATTATAAAAACTTAAGCCCCATGTAAATAATTTTTACGGAGTAAAAACCCGTATGAAATATTTACTGTGGAAGCATAAAAATTTAAAAATACCATCATTCATCTTGTTATATTTCATAGTATCATAAAATATTTTTGCATTGCATATATATACGTATGTATATGGTAAAAATACAGACACATGGGACCCACTCAACCACCACCTATCACTCCATCACCTCCATAACCACCACTATCACCTCTTTCCACTCTCCACCACTACTAATCATATCTCTGCACATATCCACCAAAAACCCTCTTCTCCATCCCTTCCACTTGCCCTTCAGTGGCTCCCATCACTTGCTCATGTGATCCAATGTTTTGTGGCACCTCTCTACCATTTTCCCCTTCTGTAGGTTCTCCTCATGAAATAGTGATTCTAGAAGATATCACTCCCCCTCCCTTGCCGGTGCAAACTCAAGGCCCGGTTCGATGCTCATGGCATGGTTGCATCCAATCATCTTTGAGGTGAATCAACATCGGAGCCCAAGAGTGCACAACTGGACCAAGGGCTTCAAGACCTCTTCTAGTAGGGATAAGAACTCCAATGCCTGCTCCACGCAGCCCACTATCTCTTCAAAAGTGATTCGAGCCCTTGGTGAAAGCTTTTGCAACATCGATCCAGCTGACCTGACTCTGGAGAAACTTATCCTCAAGCGTAAATCCTCATCTGCTGTTGGGGCTAATGTTGCTCCTAAGGATCCCAAGGCGACAAGGGATGCTAAAGGACATGAAAAGGGCCAGGGCTCAAAGTAGTGATGTTCTAGCTTTCCCCTTGTCTTTTGTTGTATCTTCCTTTTATTCTCGATGAATAATAGACCTTGGAACATACATTGCTGGAATGTGCGTGGCATCAATGCCATTAAGAAGTGGAACTCTATAAGAGACAAAATTGTTGAGTCTAAATGTGATATTGTCTGTCTTCAGGAGACCAAGAAAGATTCTTTTGATTTGCTTTTTATCAGAAATTTGTGCCTTCCTAGTTTTGACTCCTTCCATTTTCTCCCCTCTATTGGAGCCATTGGTTGGTCTTAGGAGATTTCAATCTCTGTTGGAGTCCTGATGATAGAAATAGGCCTGGGGGTGATCACCATGAAATGTATTTGTTCAATGAAGCTATAAGCCCCTTGGGATTGATCGAACTCCCTCTCAAAGGTCAAAGGTTCACTTGGTCTAACAAGCAACTTTCCCCACTTCTAGAGCGCCTTGACTGGTTCTTCACTTCTTCCTCCTGGACTATTACCTATCTAAACACTTTGGTCATTCCTTTAGTCATGGAGACATCGGACCACGTTCCTTGTGTAATTACCATCTCTACTCATATTCCTTTGTGCTCTATTTTTCACTTTGAGAACTTTTGGTTAGAGCTTGCTGACTTCCTTCCCCTACTGGACTTCAGTTGGAATTCACCCACTTCTCACTCGGGTCCCGCAAAAATCATCACCGCCAAGTTTAAGCGGTTATGCAAAGATCTCAAAGTTTGGAAAGGTTCTCTAATCTGAAAGCTAACATCCACAATGTTGAGTCGGTGCTCTTGTTTATGCAATTCTTGAAGGATTTTAGAGATGAATAGGGTAGAAAAAACATGGGGATTTGATACAAACTAGTATAGTGTCCGTGCTAACGCCACGGGTTCATTCCAGGGATGTACATAAAAACAACCGAACGACGATTTTTTTCATAGTTTTGGCTACCAGTAAACTTTCAACACGGCAATAAGTAACAGTAGCAGAAGCCCAAGTTAATCAACTCGACAAAATCGGCATAGCAGGTAACCCGGCCATTTGACCATCAGAATTACTTTAACACTGACTTATGTTAATGAACAGCTCTACTCTTCCTCTAATTCCGAATCTGACAGTGAAGTTGTCGCTGAGCGCCTTGCCACTGTCGATGAAACTTGATGACAACAACCTTGCAGTGAAGACTACCTCAAGTTGGTCAGCAGCAGATCATCCTCCAGTTGATTCAGTAGAGGTACAAAACAATGTATCTGTGGTGCTGACCAAAATAATGTGGCCATCAAGACCAACAGCACACTTATTAGGTCCTGTAAAAAATAGTTCAAAAATAGTTTGAAGGGTGGACTGTTGACAGTCCAGAAATAGTTTTGACTCAAAAAGTAAAGATGCACAACAGTAACAAGTTTTTTTGTATGATACATCAGAAGTTCAATTTATACACCAACAGTCTATATAGTTGTTGGACCATCACTGAACATGACTTTTTATTGATAAATAACTCGATTCGAAATAGATCTGGTCCTCGTAACAGATTAGAGAATTGCATAGCAAATAAATTGTAGGAATATTTTAACATTGGAGTAAGAGAACAAAGAGTCAAAGACCTAACATGCAAAGCGTTAAAACAAACCAAAGCCTGCTACAGCCATCTAATTTGTGAACCGACAGAGATTGCTTCTCTGAAACAAACCTAATAGTTCATCCCTGCATAGAACATCAAGCGTCAGTTAGATACCCAGAGATTAAGCTAAGCCACAATTTTACAGCAAACATGGCGAAAATATTCCTTTTATATAAGAATAGTATAATGCCCGTGCTAACGCTACGGCAGCATATAACCATACAAATCAAATAACCAAAAGGCATATATGTCCGAGTTATTAAACGCAAACAGAAATCGATGGGAACATTTTTTTAGACGATCCCATCATATGGTCACCATCAATGCAAACAAAAAAATCTGAATATATAATCAGAATATAGCATGGTTCCAAGGCACCGAAAACCTGAGAAATAGAATAATAAAAGAAAAAATACAAGCTGGACATCATCAATGCCGCTGCGGCCTCAGGATGGGCATGCCAGAGTTTATACCTTTCCAGGTCCTTGACCTTGATTTGATAAACTCTCAACTTCAGTGTCATACTTCATGACCTGAAGCATTCTAGTTTTTCCTCCAAAAATAAACCATGTGCAAACTCATGAAGAATAATCCCAAGCTAGTATAATTCAGAGATATAGAGACAAAAAAATAGAACGAAATATGAAAGAATATTAATGAGCCAAATAAAACAATAGGTTAATTTGAACTGAAGAAATACATACCAATTGGACTGGCATCATCCTTGGAGTTTGACAACCGCAAAACCCGAATGTGTCTATAGTATGACAGGTTCATACCTATATGATTCACTTCGTAGTTCAATCAGTGCACATTTTTTTTCTGTAAATGGCTCTCAACTAACTGACCAGTATCAATGAATTTGACAAAATTTAACATTTCAGAGTTGCATTGGTTTGTGGTTCTTATTTGCAGTGGAGTAAAGTATCAATCTATAAATAATTTTAAGCAGAGCAAACATTTTACAGAAAAAAGTCTATTATATTGTACATTAGCACACAAAACTTTATAGTGACCAAACATTTACAGGAAAATGGCAAATAAATGCTAGGTAACATGAGTTATTGATGAACTTGATCACTTGGAGACGGTTGCACCCTACATATCAATGTCAACGGATGACAAATGGATCATGCTAACCTAGTTATTTAACATGGGACACTGAGTTTAAAAATAATGGATACTCACAAAGCAAATCCCAGAGCTACCAGGATCTGTACACACAGAAGAGGTAATCATTAGATTCAAAGATAGGGTAAACAAATAGCTTTCACCATATATGCTAACCATTGCAAACAGTAAGGCTTGATTTAATCTTAATCTAATTAAACTGCAACGTGGAAAGAAATTCCAAGAAACTAATAGCAAACTGCTATGATATTAAGCAAACCAAATATTGGGGCTTGCAGATCCATGAGCACTAACAAAATCAGCTCAAGAGCTCTCTTTTGACATAGATTTGGGGATACAAAATCTTGAATGTCTAACATAATTACTGAAAGAAGACAGACAGTAGAAACTCAATTGACAGAAACGCTGCCCAAAGTTAAGACAGAACTTATTCCTTTTCTATGTAATTGCGCCAAACCTTCATTGCAAAAATTCTGAAAATTTCTGTATACTATGGCCTCCAAACCTACAGGTTTGTAAACTACTGATTTCTGATTTGAAGTCATTCTTATCAGGTAAAACCAGTAGGGGTAAACACCCTCTCAACTTAGCTGAAAGCACCTGACCACAGATTTTCACCCCTAAAAAACAAATTCATATCAGGAGTTCCAGAGCTCCTCTAAAGATCTATTTTGCCAATCTAGAATATATATTTCATTGCTGCAAGTATAATATGTTTCAAAGAAATTGCAGCATGCACTCAGAAAGCAAAATAAACTCAGAAACATGATACAGGCAGAGGTTTACTTCTCTAATGGCAGATGTGTGATCTTCCTCATCTTTATTCCACTTTCCGCAAGGAATGCTCCAGCTGGCCTCAGCTTTCCATCCCTTAACAAGCAAGCACTTTAGAGAAGAGTGCCCGTGCTGCTTGGAAAATTTTATTGTCATCTCATTTTATTTCTCATCATTCCATGCAAATCAATCCATGGAAACGGAGAAAAGCTTTTTTGAGAAGGAAAATTCCTACAACCAATCAATTAATTAACGAATCAGTAGCTACCACTGGCGAACGCCAACTCTTTGAATTTCCAAAGGGAAAGAGATTAAAAAATTTAACCGGGCTGCTTGGCGAGACACGGATGAGACCAGACAGCAACCATAAAGTATTAGTAATGAAATGGAATCAATCAGTAGAATTGTTGTGAGGTCAATAATCATCTAGAGATTTACAGGTCCGGGAAGTTGGTGCTGCTGAAGAACTCTAGCACGGAGATGGTGGCCAGCGACGGCATGGTGGGCGTGGACAGCAGCAGGCTGCTGCGCAGGCTCGACGCGAACGGCGCCAATCCCAGCCTGGCTGCGGCGGCACTGGTGCCGGCGGAGGGGAGGAACGGGCTCAGCTCGCTCAGCCACGACAAGCAGCTCGGGTCGAACCGCCACACCCCTTGCGCAGCTCCTTCCTGACCACGAGGTCGGACGCGAACATGATGTCCCCGTCGGCGCAGCTGTCGACTGGAGGGCGACAGGGACCACCCCCAGCGACGAGAGGACGGGCAGGCTGGTCACGCGTATCTCCTTGGCCTGCCTCCAGGTGCTGTCGAGGAGGAGGAGGGTGGGGGCCGCGCGCGTGAGCTGCGGCGTGCACCGGCACCAGGAGGCGAGGTCGGAGACGGCGAGCGAGGGGTAGGCGCATGCGCGTGAGGGCGACGGAGGGCGGCCACACTAAACACGACCCGTCCGATTTGGACGAGTAACGAGAGAGAATTGCTAAGAGATAATCTGGTGTCTGTTTTGATGGTATTATATTTTCTAGATATATTCATAGGTGTGGATGTAACATAGGTCATGACTGTGGAGCAGATATTTGTTGTGCGACTGTAAATTTATTTTAACTGATATATTATAGGGTAGGTTACGACCGGTCAACATGAACAACGTCTGTTGTCAAAAAAAAACATGAACAACGTCAGTACGTCACCCGCATCAATCCCTTGCCGGGAGCGCGTACCTGCGAAAGACATATTTCCGCTCTAATCAGTAGCCACGAAGCTCTATTTAAACACACTCCCGGCCTCCGTCGAGAGCTCACACACAGCAATGGCGTGCTCTGCCTCTGCTCTCCCCGCTCGTGCCAGTGCCACAGCAGCAGCCCTTCTCCTGCTGGCCTCCATGGTCTGCTGCTGCTGCTCGGCGCCGCCGGGTGCGCTCGCGACGCGTCTCCCCGGGTTCGACGGCGCCCAGCTCCCGTCGAAGCACTACGCCGGGTACGTGACGGTGAACGAGACTGTCGGGAGCAGGCTGTTCTACTACCTGGTGGAGTCGGAGCGTGACCCCGCCAAGGACCCCGTCGTGCTCTGGCTCAACGGTGGTCCCGGCTGCTCCAGCTTGGACGGCTCCGTCTACGAGCACGGTGCGTCGACCCTGTTCTCCGGTGGGCTGTCATTTTTTCGCCAGCCATCGATCATTTTGCTAGGTCTATGTGGACGAACAGGGCAAAGGAAGAAACCGTGGGGAATGATGGCTGATGTTTTCTATGTATTTCGAGGCCTGTGTTTTGGATGAGCCCTGGCCTGAGGACTCTGCTTTCAGCATGCATAGCCACGCCCACGCTTCCATCCGCGGTCGTCTTCTCTTGCCTGTTTTACCAGGCCATAGCTAAACCAGTAGATTTGCATATTTGTCCTCTATTTGACAGTTATTTTAAATGGCCAATCATATATTTTTGTACTAATGTTATTACTCTAATATATATGACAAATTAAATCATATTGCAGAGATATGTTTTCTAATCTCCATTATTGTAGCATTTTTTTTCAAGTACAAGTAGTTTCTCTTTTGCTAGAAACGGTATAGTAATACTGAAGCCCAGCTTCTGTCGTTATGTGTAGTACTCTACCAGATGAATGTCTCATTAAGAGAAAGATCAAAGCTTGGGTGTGTCTGATATTCTTTTTCATATACAACTTCATCTTATTGTTCAAAGTTTCGGCACATTTATCATTGGTTTTCTTTTATATGTTCAATATGAAGTATTCTAATTGCAGCCTTTTATCACATTACATGCGGCCAATTTATTATATCCTATCCCATACTGGATGTGCACCAAGAATTAGAGCGCTGGTAAAATTAAAATTCATTCTTAGTATTTTTGTTCCATTGACTTTATATCTGAATTAATTCATCGCATATCTTTTTTTTGTAACAACAACAAGAAGTTGTGTGCTTTTTCCTATTTTGGTCTTACGCATCTATATGACCACCACATATAAATGTTGCTGTAGTGTGCCAAATGTACGCGCATTCTCACCCATTCATCACTTTGATCCTTCGATGCCAATTAATCTGTGTTGTTTTGGGTTCAGGACCATTCAACTTTGAGTCAGGAGGGTCAGCTGGAAGTCTACCAAAGCTTCATCTCAACCCTTACAGATGGTCCAAGGTCGGCCATTTCCATTGGTATCCTAAGTAATAGGGATAAATTATCTGGAGTTTCTAGACAAAGTAGTGAAATTTTCCTTGCAGGTGTCTAGTGTAATATACTTGGACTCCCCTTCTGGTGTTGGGCTATCATACTCAAAGAATGTTTCAGACTATGAAACTGGCGATCTTAAGACAGCTGCTGATTCGCATACTTTTCTTCTAAAGGTGTTTTTTTTATAAGGAAGATTTTACTAATTTTGAAGAGCATTACGTCGAGGTGATACATATAAAGATGTCATTTCATCTTGGTGTAGTAATGTATCATCTTTTTGTGGAACAAAAGGCTGAGTTTCCCCCTCTATTTTTAACCAGTGGTTCCAGTTCTATCCGGAGTTCCTGAAAAATCCATTTTACATAGCTGGAGAGTCTTATGCCGGAGTTTATATCCCTACCCTTGGAAAGGAAGTGGTCAAAGGTGCTGGCTTTGAGATCATAATCCACTTAAACAGCTATTAATTGTTTCTATATTATTCTTGTTGCTAACGAATTATTCTACAGGAATCCACAAAGGAGATAATCCAGTTATAAACTTCAAGGTTAGTGATTTCCCTTTTGTTGTTGTCTCCATGAATTGCATATGTGATTACCATGTAAATCTATGAATAAGGTTGTTTCCTTGGACATTTTCGCCAAGAATGAATGGAGGATCGGAGCAATAAATTCTACCTCCGTCCCCAAGAATGCAATTCTGGCACAGTATCACGTTTTACTACCTTAAGTTTGACCAATTATAGATTAAAAAATATCCATGCTTATGATACCAAATAAATACCATCAGATTAATTACAAAATATATTTTCATAATAAATTGATTTAAAGTCATAAATGTGAATATTATTCACTAAAAATTTGGTCAAACGTGAACCACTTTTAGTGGCACGCAATCCGTAGTTGCATTCTTCAGGACGGAGGTAGTACTTTGTGTGTGATCATTTTTTCCTCCTTGTGTTCTCTTTCCTTTTTACTTGATCTCGATTAGCCGAAAATGTTGTAAGAATTTGGCTATATGTGGTTGCAGAGCCAAGGAAGAATTTTTTTTTCTAAAAAATAATGTAAATCTATGAATAAGGTTAGCTTTATTTTGTACTCTCATGTTAGGGCTACATGGCTGGGAATGGTGTATGTGACACCGTCTTTGATAGTAATGCTCTTGTACCGTTTGCACATGGAATGGGCCTAATTTCAAATGATATATACAAGGTATGTTGGTACTTCGACTGAAACCTTGCTATGAAATTTCCTTTTGCCTTGAGTTTTAGTGATGGACTGGTGGTATCAGAACGCTTTTTTTGCATCCTTTGTATATGCCAAAAATAGTAAAACATCATATGTCCTTTGAAATCCCATGTTCTTTCATTAACCGCCATTACTATTCTTAATGCAGCAAGCAAAAACTGCATGTCAAGGAAACTACTGGAATTATTCTAACAATGGAGAATGCACCGAGGCAGTGTCGAAAGTCGATGCGGTAAACCAGTGACACTATCTATTAAAAAATTGATATTGTTCTCATGTTCTTTGTAGGTAATCAGCGGATTAAATATGAAAGACATACCTTGTAGGTAACCAGCGGATTAAACATCTATGACATTCTTGAGCCGTGCTACCATGGCACAAATACCAAGGAAGTGATCTCACAAAATAACACAATGCCTCAAAGTTTTAAAGATCTTGGTGTAACTAGCAGGCCTCTTCCAAATAAGAACAAGAATGATTGGACGGGCCTGGCCTTCGAGAGCTCCTGTAAGAGATGGGCGCGTCCCATCATGGCAAGAGCTAGCCGATGCCAATGGACCATCAGTTATGTGTATGGTGAGCACAAGCACAGTAACCTTCGAACCTTTATGTTCTCTTGTGATCTATTGGAGTGTTTATCTTCTTGAGATTACACTTTTTCTCCACATCAACAATGCGCTCAGTTTTTTGTACTGACTCAACGAAGTCATTTGTGGCTTCCATCCTCTTTATTTACAAATTTGGCCAGTATAGTTTCTATCAAAATACAAAAAGCTAAAAATAGTGAAGCAATGCCAAAAAAAAAATCACCATGCTAGGAATAATTTGTTCATGTGGAAAATCTAGGTGTATGTAGACTACAGATTGACTAAATTTTGGTATATAGTTATTCTAATGTAGTGTAAGACTGAAACTAATATTGCTAGGTACTCCTTCATTTCGTTTATCTTCATCATCTCTGATTATTATATTAGGGCACTCACGATGCAGAAACTATAGTAGTTTCTATAGATATTAATTGCGCCGCCATGTTGGCAATTTGTTGATGTGGCAAGTGATTTAATAAGGAGAGAGAGGATAAATCCAAGAAACCAAGCCTAACTAAGAAACTGGGTCTTCACGGTTATCGATGGCCAAGAAACTACTCGTAGCCTATTGAAAGAGCAAACATGGTTTCTATAACTACTTATGTCTTATACTGTATAAAATCTTGCACTGGAAATCATAGTTTCATGGTACGATGTTCTATGCTATAGAAACCGCTAATAGTTTCTTGCATTAGGAGTGCCATAAGGCATATCTTCCAACTTAAGATTTCTGCGACCTTGCTGTCTGATTTCCATTACTTTGGATGGATGCATTTTTCATCTCAAATTAGAGAATATGCTATATAGGAGTTATTTTTTTTCTCCCAAGAGAAGCTGGTTCATTATCCCAATTACTTATGTCTCGTGTCTTGTTTTCTTATTAATCTTCAGAGTGATGAAGTTGCAACGGCATGGCTAAACAATGATAGCGTCAGATCTGCAATTCATGCAGAACCAGTATGATGGCCACACACTAATCACCTTTTACTTGATGGTTTTAATTTTAGAGCTTTCCATCTTCTCAACATAGTTTATCATGCACATGCTAGGTCGGTTCAATTGGACCTTGGATCCTATGCACAGATAAATTGACGTATCACCATGATGCTGGGAGTACGATCATTTATCACAAAAACCTTACGAGCCAGGGTTACCGTGCTCTCATTTACAGGTACTTTAAGAACGCAAAATATGCTTTCGAATCTCATATTCTTAGGGCAGTCACAATGAAAGAAACTGATGCGGTTTCCATGGCACAAGAAATCATCTATAGAAACTACCTTCCACAGTGGAGATGTCTTTGTGTAATAATTATTTTCTCTTTCTCTCTCCCAACTCTATCTTCTTCCTCCAATGGGAGTGTGGCACGAGCCCCCTGGAAACTGGTGGTTTCTCCCCAACGGCGATTTCATGGTTTCTTGGTGCATTTGGTCAAGAGAAGACCTTATTTCTTCATGAGGAAACCATTTCTAGAATTTTTGCTCTCTTTCTTCATTAATTACGTTGCCATGTCAGCATTTTGCCTACGTGGCAAGTCATTTAATGAGGATAGAAACCATTATCAATACACCATCGGGACTGCCCTTATTAATCTCAGAAGAAGCTCCTATTATCATTGATATATTTCATTTAATTTGCATTTGTTTCAGTGGTGACCATGATATGTGTGTACCTTACACTGGGAGCCTAGCATGGACCACATCTTTAGGCTATGGAGTCATTGATTCGTGGCGAGCGTGGTTTGTTAATGAACAAGTTTCTGGGTATTTGACAAACAATGATCATTTTGTTCTAAGTTTTTTGAATTTTTTATTATTTATCCTAGAAATTGAATTTTTTATTTAAATTCATAATCACCATAATATAACATATCTTTTGTGAGAGTTATGTTCAGTTAAATTATTGTCTTTTATATTTTCCATAATTTTAAGAAAATGTTTGTATGTATCGTGGAAAGAAATTAAGGACATATAGCTCACGTATCTTTGCTTGTCTGCCTAGCGCCAACTACAATGCTGCATTCTTTTATGCAAATATTATATCACTAATGCAGATGTTCACATGCATTATTTTTGCTCACGCCTCTACGGTGTGAACAAATATTTTTTTGACAATTTGCATTTGCATTTTGAAATCCGAAAGGTACAAATTAATGGTCTGCTATATGTGGCTTGGATCCAAATAAGTTTTGGATAGTGTTGTTAAATAACTCTCTCTCTCTCTCTCTCTCTCACTCTCTCTCTCTCTCTCTCTCTCTCTCTCTCTCTCTCTCTCTCTCTCTCTCTCTCTCCCCGGAAAGATACATGAAAGATTGGATTTTATGAGGGGTCTCAAAATCTATCTGTCCAATGTTCTCATTTAAGTTCACAAACTCTCAATTATATATTTGATACATGGGTGAAGTCTTTTTTTGCCACTCAACTATAGTCAGAGTTTGATTTTAGCCATCTATCCAACTCTAAATTCAATTTGGGCACTAAACTTGTTAAACATGGATGACAAGTGGCAATAGGGTCCACTCTCTCCTTTCCCTTCCCGGCCCCTCGCGGGCGTGTCCCCCTTCTTACCACTACTACACAAAAACATTTTCATTGTCACTTGGGAACACTCATTACCACTGGTTTCGCCTCTCGTTGATGAAAGTGGGCGGTTATCACAACCGGTGAAATGGATTATCACCGTCGGATCGTATTACCAATCAGTCTAAATCGCCATCTAGAATGGCATGCTCTCCTTGGTCGAAATAGGCAGTTCCTTTCCTTAGAACCGTACCTGAGAGTTCCTACCTCATATGTTTCAGAAATTGCTATCTTAATTTCGGCTATCTTAACTGAATTCAATTTCTCAAAAATCAATCTAATTTCTTCTTGGGTTAAGCAGAAGAAGTTAATTACCTAATTTTTAAACCCACATTTTGATCAATAATCAGTTTGATCTTTTCTCCCACCTTCAGAAGAATAAAGTAATATCCTTCGTTTAAATTTTCTAAAAGGTAAATATTTTGGTTTTGTTTCTTTCATACCCCCTAGATGTAGCCAATTGTGGGTTTGGGTGGCATTTCACCCCCTATCCACAACTCATTCGTTGATTCTTCAACATCAGTCAATTCGGACCTCTACTTAGTTTCATCCAAGCTTCATCCTAGTCATGGATAGATCACCTACATTCAGGTCCTTAAGCGGTGACAATCGCCCAACGAAGACTCGCTTTTGCTATGGCTTTGGTGGTTTCCATTCTCTTAACCAAGCCACTGCCTATGAGTCGTCGGCTCATTCTTTCACAAGCCTGCAGTTAGAGATCACTTTTCCCTCCCACTGCTTGGGAGCTCAGCACAATTTCACATTCTATTCACTACGTGATGGTTTTTTCACCTTTCCCTCAAGGTACTTGTGATATTTCTATTGGAAAATCATCACCAACATATCTACGACTGAAAGGTCCTGTGTGCACCCAAGGGGTGGATAGGGTGTCTAATCAAAACTAAAAACTCCTAGGGCCCTAATTAAACTACCACTAGAGAAAAACACATAAATTACTTTAGCAAGATGTGCACTTAAGGTTTCTGTAGTGTACTCTAAGTTACTCTTAACCCACAAAGAAATTCATGGCCTATAGCCATTCCTATCAACTAGACTATAGCTAATCTAGGAAGGTAAATGTCACACAAGCAAAATACGTGCATAAGCAATAAACACGGTATGTAAAGAGCTAAAGATAGAGAAGGCAAACTCCTAGGGACATAGTGATTTATCCCATGGTGTTAGTTGCCAAAAAGAAACCCTAATTAAAGTTGGAGCTCCACCAAGGTATGCTCTCAGCCGGTTGCTGAGTCTCTTCCAATCACGGTGTTGGATATGCCATACAAGGCACCAACAAACCAAAAGGCTAGTGTCGTGAGTCGCATAACCTCACCATCATCACCTAGCTCTTTCGATCACCTTGACATCATGTCCACTACAAAGCTTTCTGACACAAGGTAGGGGGTCTCCTCGTCCCCTGCACACCAATATGTCACTCCACACCATGAATGGAGAGTCTCCGCCTCAAAGGCCGCCATGCCTTCACTAGGAGGTCACGAAGACCACAAGTGCTCCAAAGTCCAAACCACCAAGATACAAGGTCAATACGATGGCTCAAAGCGCTCAAGCTCTAAGGTCTAAAACCTCACAAGGATGTAGTATAGTGTCTATCCTAGACTTGGATGTGATCTTGAATGACATGCGACGGTAGATGGAGCGTGGAAATACTTGTTCTAAGTTGTAATAGCCTTGGGGCATTCCACCACACATAGGCAAGTGAGGCAACCCCAAATATATAGCTCCATCCCCCTCGACTATCTATTAGAAAGAGTTTGCTAGAAAACTACGCACACCGAGTGATCCATTGTTTTCAAAATATTCACTGTAGATCATATGGTACTACTAGCCATTGAACTTTTTCCGCACACCGAATGATAAAGTCATCTTCACTTTTCCTACACCGGATCATCTGTCTAACAATACCTCACTTCTAGCCAAGTTTGTAATCATCGTCGGATGGTACAACAGACATAAGACTTTGCATCGAATTGTTTGGTGAATGTTCCAGCGACCAATATTTCCTAAGCGCTTCTCTTCATCAATCATTTGGCGCTTGTATTTTTATTCTCGCAGGACGTCCTGTGCGTGTATTTTCTGTGCACTTACTTTTTTTTGCTCCGCTTCTTCACTAGTCTTCACGCCACTTCTTTTCTTGCATAACTTGTGTAATACATATTTAACACATGTTAGTACTAGATTTGTGTTATCATCTAATTCAAGAAAAATAAAAGATATAATCATAAGCACATGATCCTTATGATTTCTCAACATCAATTCTCATGAAGTGGGAAGTCCGAGATGCAGCCTGGGGAGTTGATACTGCTCACCGAATCGCCAATAGGTTAATCGACAGGCACAATGAAGAGCACCCTAATGCAATCATCGCAACGCTACCACGCCGACCATCAATTTTCATCATTGCTAGGTCAATGGTTGTAGTTTTTTATAGCTTGTTTTATCCTCATGAAGTTTTGCTTAGGCTAGTCTCGGTGGGTGTTTTATGTGAGTTTCATCTGCATTTAGTAGTTTGCCACATAGGCATTTTTGTGACATGGCAATGTTTTTAAAAAGAGAGAGAAGCGAGTTTCATTTAGGCCCCATTTGGAGGGGCTCCGGCGGCTCTCACTCCGGCTATTGTAGCACTGAGGAGCCGCCGGAGCCTCCAAAACGTAGCTCCTCCGGCTTCGTTGGTTTTGCAGTGGAGATTGGAAGGAGCCGGAGCCCTGGTGGGAGCACCTACAGTCATCAACAGTGTTTAACAGGACCAAGGTAAGAGCCGGAGCACCTTGAGCCACACCAAACACTACCGTAGGTGAAACTCACTTGCCATGGTGACCAACTCGCTATGAGCGGTGAAATTAAATGTCTATAAAACCATATAATGAAATTTTTATTAAAAGCGAGTGTTTCATCTATATTTTATTTGATTCTATGTGACACGATAGTGTTCGAAACAATACCATAAAACTTTTCACCGAGACTGGTCTGAGAGTGAGCATGTTTCATTTTATTCTATATGACATGGCAGTAAATAATAAGACTGGCCTTAGACTCGGCTGAGTAAGTTCAACATATAATATAAAAAAAAAAATTTGATTTTTTTTGCAGAATAAAAAATATTTTTTGATTTTTTTTAGTGGAATAATTTTTTTTTATTTTTTTAGTGGAATAAAAATATTTTTTGATGGTAAATAAATTTGAGCCGAGGAATAAAAACCCACATTAGCTTCTCATGGGCCGTGGGGTTAGGCCCGCAAACTATCGGGCGCATTGGAAGGCCCGCGACTGCGGCTGCGGCTGCGCGCGTGTGAACACACGTAGGAGGACGGACCTATCCCTTTTCTTTCTCCGAGACGAGAGAAGTCTTCTCTATCTCAGCGCCGACGTTTCCCAATTCCTTCCAATCGACTCCTCGCCGTCCTCGCGTAATCCCCAGCAGCTCTCCTCGCCCCTCCCTCCCTCCCAAAACCCTACGGCCCCCGCCCGGACCAAGCTCCGGGGACGAATGGACGGAGGAGCCGCCTTCCCGGGCACGCCGCCGGTCCCGCGCTCGCCGGAGGACGTCTTCCGGGACTACCGCGCGCGCCAGGCCGGCCTGATCAGGGCGCTCACCACCGGTAATGCCCGCATCTCCTTCGCTTGTGCGTTCCTCTCTCTCTCCCCCTCCGTCTCCGAGTTCTGTGCTGACTGGTTTGCCGCTGTCGCTGCAGATGTGGAGAAGTTCTACGTGATGTGCGACCCAGGTGAGCCTGCCTGCTCCCCCGATCCGGCTGGGATTCCTAGGGTTTTGGTTTTGGGGGTGCGGATTCAGATGTCACCACACGGATTTGGAGCGTGTTTGCTTTGCAGTTACGGATACCTCTCTCCAAAAATCCGATCTGGGGGGAGCGGTTAGTCCGCTGATTTTTCGAGTTTTTTTTTCACTTATTAATTTATGACGTCCCTCCGCCCATTCATTGGTTCTGGTGCGCCCTAGGAGGCTATTTGGCCGCGGCGGAATTGCTGCTCCGATCTTGCTGGTGACAGCCGCTGAGCTTTGCTTTCGGTTTCGCGACGTTCTAGTTACTCCTCCTTGTGCTGTTCATCTCGGGGTGGGAAAGCGGAAAGGCGGACGGGGGAGGGAATCCTTATCTTCTGAGCTGGTCGACTGCACGGCCGGCCAGTCATCACCAATAGTCGTGCGGCTGTCGATTTACTGTTATGCTCCCGGACAACGACCTCTGCCGCAACCGTACAAGGGGCATTTTCGGGATGATTCGTCAGTGAGTCACTGATGATGTCTGGTAGTGGGGAGTGTCAGGATAGCATTTCTTTGTCCTAGTCGAAGTCAACATTGGTTTCGTTTCTGGACACCAAAATTACTTACTCGGTTTTGGCAATGAGAGTTTTGCAAACACTTTTCTCTTGATTCAACTCCTTATTTCCCACTTTGTCAATGCCCACCTAAATCGATGGTGACAGAAGTTGGCAAACAAATGCATGTACCCTGGTCGCTTATAATTGTGGATAGGATCAGAGAGCTTTGTCTGGATACGTGGCTAGAATCTGATTTATTTTGGGACGGAAGGAGTATGTTGGTTATTAATGTCACATTTATGATTTTGTTTCCCACATATGCGGGGGTTCAAAATCTGTATCTGTACCACATTAAATTGCCAACATTATTAGATGCTTAGCACAGGAAGTTGGTACCAAGAGGTGTCACTGGAAATGCAAGATTAGTTGCTCAGTACTGATCAAAAGTAGTGGGTGGGAAAGGCAAGCAATGTGCATGGGCAATAGTCTTTTTATTGGTTGTTGATATGGAACTGATTTATTCATGTCTAGTGTTACAAAGGGCATGGTGCCACTTTTTCATGCTTTTGGTAAAAAAGACTGCCCTTTTGTGTTCCCTTTCCTTTTTTCATGGAATGTTCAATATATATATTCTTTTAAGAACTCGTAGGAGAGATGGAATGCTTAATAATTTCATATGGTCAATTTAATCTCTCCTATTCATCCTGTGTTTATTGTGTTTACAGAGTTTCAGCTTTATGTCTCTTGATTCATTTTCTTTTAGAGTGAGCTATTTTAGGTTTAGAGCCTGAAACAACCGCAAATACCTTATTCGAGATATTATTTTCTTTTCTTTTGTGCAGAGAAGGAGAACCTATGTTTATATGGACTTCCCAATGAGACATGGGAAGTGAACTTGCCTGCTGAGGAGGTCCCTCCTGAACTCCCAGAGCCAGCTCTGGGAATTAACTTTGCTCGTGATGGGATGAATGAAAAAGATTGGCTATCACTTGTTGCAGTGCATAGTGATTCTTGGCTAATGTCTGTTGCATTTTATTTTGGAGCAAGGTTTGGATTCGACAAGGAATCCAGGTATTCCATTTGTTCCATTCTAAGATAAGATTTTTCTGTTTGACTGTTATATAAACAAGGTTCGAAAAAACGTAATTAAACTACGCTTAATCGCGATTAAGCGCTAAATGTTGGCCCAGCGTTGTGTTTAGGGCCTGTGCGGCCAATTAAGCGCTAGGCGCGCCTCGTTGCTGCGCCTACGCGCGACGGCGCGAGGCACCGTCTAAGCGGCGCGGAAGCGTCGAAAAGCGGCCCTGGGCGGCGCTAGCGCGCGGGCGGAAGTGCGCAAGCGGGCGGGCAGGAAAGCACCTTGGGTGCGCGCGCGAGCAGGAAGAAAGAGCCACGGGCGGAAAAAGAGCTCGCAGGGGGAGAGCAAAAACAGAGCAAGCACACAGCAGCCGTCCAGTCGTCCGCACCGTGTCCGCACGCTATTGGCCGAGTTTCTTATTTTTTTCCCTATTGGCCGAGTTTCTTATTTTTTTCATTTTCAAAACCAAAATGCAAGCACTATGTTATTCTTATCAAAATCCAAAGTGCGCCCCAACTTGCTTGGGACTGAAAGATGATGTTGTTGTTGTTTTGATTGAGAAACAAGTTGAAAGAGATGGGTATAGTGATAAGAGAACGAAGATGGAAAACGGTATTTCATAACCCCCTTCCTCCCAAACTGATATTGTTTTTCCAATGATATGACTGGGGAATATGCCCCAACATTTGGGTGGGAGATTACTAGTGGCACATCTTTTTCATGGAACAGTTGCACATTCCATCTGCTAATGTTGTTGAGTAGTCAACTTACAACTACAGAACCCTTATTCCAGTCGATGTCAGATAGTGGCAGCTGTCAGCTATTTTGGGTGTAGTGTCGCTTTTGAGGTCTTACCTTTTTTTTCTGTTGGTGAAGCTTAGAATATGTACATTTCATGTGTCCAGTTACTTCTGTCTGTGTTATCTCTATACTAGTTTTGTGCTACATTCTTCAGCTTCTGGGTGCTACTGGGCCTATCTTGTTATTGATTAAGTAAAGTATGTGTCAGCTGGAGCATTGAATGCATGATTGAAGATCAGATGTTTTGTAAACAAACCAGTTTGCATATTCATCATTAGGAATAGTAGCATTGGCTGCTACATTGTTGTGGATTAAATCTATTAGACACAATAGTGATTTAAATAATGCTGGTTATTTTCTCATGTTTCACCCTTGTTCCGTAAAAAGTTTAGGGCCAATTAGTTGGCATCAAGTTTGCCTAAGCCTTTAAGAATGATCTTAAAATACTATACTTGAGTGTTTTGGTGTGTTTGACAGTAACTTGCCATATTCCATTGTTACTTAGCACTGTCTTACCTTTTGGGTCATATTTTATATATGTTTAATGTGAAATCCATTTGGATAAACATAAAGTCCCAACAAAGTGCGTCGGGCTCATTAAGGACATGTACAACAATGTTGTGACTAGTGTTCGAACAAGTGATGGAGACACGGATGACTTCCCGATTAGGATAGGACTACATCAAGTGTCAGCTTTGAGCCCTTATCTGTTTGCCTTAGTGATGGATGAGGTCACAAGGGACATACAACGGGACATCCCTTGGTGTATGCTTTTCGCGGACGATGTAGTGCTAGTTGATGAAAGTCGGACAGGAGTGAATCAGAAACTGGAGTTGTGGTGGGAGATTTTGGAGTCCAAAGGTTTTAAACTCAGTAGAACTAAAACTGAGTATATGATATGTGACTTCGGCACTACTACTCGTGAAGAGGAAGATATTAGTTTGGAAGGTCAAGTAGTGCCTAGAAATGATACCTTTCGATATTTAGGATCAATGCTACAGAGAGACGGGGATATTGATGAAGATGTTAGCCATAGAATCAAAGCAGGGTGGACGAAGTGGCGCCAAGCATCTGATGTCCTATGTGACAAAAGGGTACCACAGAAGCTAAAAGGCAAGTTTTATAGGACGGCGATTAGACCTGCTATGTTGTATGGTGCAGAATGTTGGCCTATGAAAAGACGACATGTTCAACAGATAAGTGTCGCGGAAATACGTATGTTGCGTTGGATTTGCGGTCATACAAGAAGGGATCGAGTTCGGAACGATGATATACGTGATAGATTAGGGGTAGCATCAATTGAAGAAAAGCTTGTCCAACACCGGTTGAGATGGTTTGGACATGTCCAACGAAGACCTACAGAGGCACCAGTGCGTGGTGGAATCCTAAGCCAGGATAGTAACGTGAAGAGAGGCAGAGGAAGACCGAAGTGGACTTGGGTAGAGGCAATAAAAGGAGACTTGAAAGAATGGAATATACCCAAAGACTTAGCCTTAGATAGAAGTGCTTGGAAAACAGCTATTCACGTGCCTGAACATTGATTGCTGCTGCTGGGTTTCAACTCTAGCCTACCCCAACTTGTTTGGGACTTAAAGGCTTTGTTGTTGTTGTTTAATGTGAAATCCATGTTCTTGATGTCTCCTGAATTCCATATTATAGATTATTAGATTTTGATCAGAGCCATGTGGGACTAAATTTTCTTTGTATAATTAAATCTGTCTGATTGAGTCACCTTCTGGTGGTTGACTTGCAGGAAACGTCTCTTCACCATGATCAATAACCTTCCCAGCATATATGAAGTTGTCACAGGAACTGCCAAGAAAGAGCCCAAAGAAAAAACTCCTAAAAGCAACAATAAGACTAACAAATCTGGCTCAAAGGTATATAGTTTTTTTTATCACTTAGCTATATTGTTTGACATGACAACCAGCCGCCAAACTCCATGATTCTCCTTTGATGGCTGACACTGAACATTTGATGAATACACAGCCCTCACGCCAGGCGGAACCCAACTCAAGGGTCCCAAAGATGCCACCTCCCAAGGACGAGGAGGAGAGTGAAGGGGAGGAAGGGGAACCACAGGAAGACCATGAGACTGTGCTGTGCGGCGCATGTGGCCTAGGCTATGACGACTTCTGGATCTGCTGCGACTTATGCGAGACATGGTTCCACGGCAAGTGTGTCAAGATCACCCCTGCTAAAGCAGAGCACATCAAGCAGTATAAGTGCCCCTCCTGCACAGGAAGCAAGAGGACCAAGGCTTGATTCTATGAGAGATCTGAATTGCCGACGACGCTCCAAGAACTAAGGAGCCTTTGACGAGAGTTGTAAGCTGAATCTTCCGTGTAGGGCAGCCAATAGATTTGAATACTTTGTTTGGATACTGTTGGCATTGGTGCTTGAGATGACTCTAAATCTAGTGTCAGTAATTACGAGTACTGACCAACTGTAAACTGTTGTAGTTTGTGTGTTGCTCAAGCATCTATGTTCTGTAGTCTACTGAGTTGTGTGGTTTAGATTTTAACTGTCCCATTTGTGATGAAGCAGTCGTTTTAAAGTTGGATCCCAATCATTTCTTGACTACATCAGCCTTTGTGTAATCGTACTTACGCAGAATCTAGCAGTAAAGGTCAGGTCCCGATAGTTTAGGGATTCGAAAATACTGGTTAAATATGTGGAGTCGTAATGGCTCTGTTTCTTTGTGTGTTCTCCTAACTGGGTGGGTGACACTTCCCTCCCCTTTCTTTTGTTTCTCTGAGTCTACGGGGCTTTCTAATGTTAAAATTTACTAGATACTATTACGAAATCACGCACCCTTTTCGCTTGAGCTTATTCAGAACTATTTTTTAGTTATGGAACAATGTTGAAAGCATCTAGGCCCCTAGTTGAATTTCGGTGATTAATGATAATACGAGATTATTGTGACCAACGTGTGTTTTGCAAATGCAATTAAGTTAGGTCATGTTAATGGCAATTGATTGGACAATGATGGTTGTCATGCCCCTAAGATGGAAATCGTTTCGGTTTTCAAAGGATGGACGACAGGGCTAAGGATAGACTAGTTCTAATTGTCATTTGGTGTTGAAGAGACACTTAGAGTAGTTTAGGACTTTGTTTTTCCTTTGGTCGTGCTATTAAGGGAGGTATGAACTAGTAGTTTAATCTAGTTGAATCTAGTGGGTTAGGTGTGGTGCACACTTATCAAATCTAGCACTAGGCAGCTCCAAAGTAGCCCTTAGATCAATTGAAGCAAACCTCATTCATATATGATTGCGAGTTTGAAGTGAATGGAGGGTCAAATGTTGATCGGACGCTAATTCTGGTGTGACCGGACGCTAGCGCAGAGTCCGATCAGTTCATTTGATCAAGAAGAAGTCGTCTGGTTGCGACCGGACGCTGAGTGAAATGTCACCGGACGCTGGGTGCCAGAATCCGGTCAACTCCAGTAAGGTTCCAGAGAGGGAGAATCCTGATCGGACGCGTCTGGTCAGTGCTGACCGGACGCTGGTCAGGTTTCGGCTACTGACCGAACGCTGAGCAGCAAAGTAACCGGACGCTGGATGCTAGAGTCCGGTCAACATCAGTAAGGTTCCAGAGAGAAGTTTTTGTGACCGGACGCAGGTTAGAGTCCGGTCATAACTTAACGGCTCAGTGGCTGGGAGAACTGACCGGAGCGTCCGGTCACCCCGTAGAGGCACATAACGGTTCGTTTTGAATGAGGTGGTATAAATACTTCATCTATTCACTCAAGGGAGTACTCTTGCCCATTTCAACAGCTAAGAAACACCCTTGAGAGTGTCAAGGAGAGCAAGAGCCTAGTGAGGTGATTGAGATTTGAGAATCCAAGATTAAGGCCTCATTAGCAAAAAGAGAGTAGCAAGTGTGCATCCACCCTTCTCATTAGGCTTGTTATGATCAAGTGAGAGTTCTTGCTTGTTACTATTGGTGATCGCCATCACCTAGACGGCTTGGTGGTGATTGGGAGTTTGGTGATCATCCGATGGAGCTTGTGGATGACCCAACTCAAGTTGTGAGCGGTTGTGGGTGATTCACCGCGACGGAGTGTCAAAGAATCAACTCGTAGAGAGCACTTGATCCTTGCGCGGATCAAGGGGAGCTACACCCTTGCGTGGGTGCTCCAACGAGGACTAGTGGGGAGTGACTACTCTCCGATACCTCGGCAAAACATCGTCGCGTTCCTTCTCCTCTCTTTACTTTGAGCATTTACTTTTGATCAATTCAATTCTTGTCTTTACATTCTTAGAATTGACATGCTAGAGTATGATTAGAACTTAGGGTGCTAAACTTTTGTGCGATAGATCATTAGAATCACATTCCAGGCATAAGGGGTGAAGTGGGCTAAGTGTAGAGTTTAATTATTGTAAAGAATTTTAGAATTAGCCCAATTCACCCCCCTCTTGGGCATCTTGATCCTTTCAATTGATATCAGAGCCTCGTGCTCATGTATTTAGGCTTAACCGCCTAGAGAAAGATGTCTCACAGGGATGGACCCCCTCCTATTTTTGAGGGAGATAATTTTTCTTATTGGAAAATCCGCATGGAGGCGTATTTAGAAGCTCTAAATGTTGGAATTCTTAGAGCCGCCTCTCAAGGTTTTCCAAAACCTAGGGATCCCACGCACCTTCAAGGTGATGAAGTGAATTATAAAAAATGGAATGCAAAGGCTAGAAACACCATCTTTAGAGGCTTTGCAAAGATGTGTTTAACCGGGTGAGAAACCACAAGGACGCCCATGCACTATGGTCGAATATTTGTGCGCTACATGAGAGAACTAAGAGCGAGCGTGAGAAACGCTATCATCTCGTAATGAAAAAGCTTAATTCTTTTTAGATGCTTCCTAAAGATAGTGGTAATGAAATGTACTCACGCTTGAATGTTCTTGTAGAGAAAGTCAATGGGCTCGGACTTACATAAATGCAACCATTCGATGTTGTAAGAAAGATCTTGAGTGTCCTCCCCATTGACAAATATGGGCACATTGTGACCGTGCTTCATCAAGATGATCTTTGCACCGCTACACCAACTCAAATCTTAGGAAAGATCAATGATCATGAGATGTACATGCACATCACACCACAAGGTGGCTCATCCTCTACCAAGAAGAAAGACAAAGACTTAGCATTTAAGGCTAGCCAAGAGAAGGGCAAAGCAAGAATTGAGTATGAGAGCTCAAGTGATGATGAAGTTGATGATGCAAGTCTTGCTCTCATAGTGAGAAGAACCACCAAGATGCTAAAGAAGCTCAACAAAAATGGCATCAAGTTTGATGGGAAGAAAAAGAAGTTCTTCACTAGCACTAGAAGGAAGCCAATCTCGAAGATAGATTGCTACAATTATAGAGAACTTGGTCATCTAGCACATCAATGTACCAAGCCCGAGAAAGACAAGTACAAGAAGAAGCACAAGGGCAAGAAAGATGACTCAAATAATAAAGATGAAGATGAGAAGAAGAAAAATAAGCAATACAAGAAGAAAGATGGCAAGAAGAAGGACTTCCATAAGAAGAAGAAAAATAGCAAGGCATACATCGTCGGTGATTGGCTCACGGACATTGATTCATCAAGTTGCTCATTCGATGATGATAGTGACAACGAGAAGGTGGCCACTATTGTGATTGACTCTTCATCATCTTCACCAACACCACCACCATCATCCTCTACACACATATGCCTTATGGCCAAGGGTGAACGAAAGGTATCAAATGATGATGATAGTAGTGGTGATGAACATGCTAGCAATGATGATAGTGATAATGATGATGATGAATTTGAATCACCTTCATATGATGATCTTGTTAAATTGCTAAATCAATATACTAAGATCATTAGAGAGACTAGAGCTAAGAATGAAAAATTTAAAATTAAGAATGACTCTCTTTTAGCTAAATGTGACATAGCGGAAAAGGCTAGTGTTGAGCTTAGAGAAGGAACTGATACTATGTCATCCAAACTCAAGGAGCTCAAATCTTCTAAGAAAGAGCTTAAAAAAAAATATGATAAACTTGAGGGGATACATAGTGAGCTCATCATTAGCTACAAAATGCTAAAGGAAGAATATACAAATCTCAAGGTTAATCATGATAATCTTGTTATCTCTCATGAGTTTTTATCCAATGAGCCACATGATGCTACTAACGATGTTGTTAAGATTGATATAGATACATCATGTGATGATTTAATTGTTGAGAGCATTGAGCAAGGTTCTAGTAGCAAAGGCAAGCAAGTGGTTGAGTCCGATGATTATGATGAGTATGTCAAGATCAAGAATGAGAATGAGAAGCTAAAGAAAAATCTTGAGAAGCTATCAACCACCAACACCATTGTGTTAGAGAACCTTGATCATGATTATGATGTAGAGCTCAAGGAAGAGAACGAGAAACTCAAAGAAGAGAACAAGAAACTAAAGATGGAGAAAAATCATGATGAGCTAAAAGAAGAGAACAAGAAGCTCAAGTTGGAGAAAGAACATCTCAAGATTGGTTTGAGCAAGTTCACAAGAGGCAAGCATCTTCAAAGTGAGTTACTCATGAACACCATCATAAAGATGGATAGAAGTGGAATTGGATATTTGGCAAATCAAGAGAAGAAGGCCCAAGCTCAACACCAACAACACAAGTCAAAGCCAAAGCCAAAGATGTGTTTTGAGTGTGGACAAGAAGGTCACTTTGCCCATAAGTGTCAAACTCCACCACCACAACCCTTGCCCAAGCATGCTAGACCTTTTGCTTTCAATGCTCATTACATGCTTAGAAAATATTCTAGTGGTAAAATGAAAGTCATGTTCTTAGGACCTCCCAACAAGAATAGGCCTAAGAAAATTTGGGTTGTAAAGTCACTTGTTGAGAAAGTCAAGGGCCCTCAACAAGTTTGGGTCCCTAAAGCTTGATCTCTTATGTGTAGGTGAACTACAAGACCGGTGAAAGTCATTGGGTAATTGATAGTGGTTGCACACAACATATGACCGATAATCCTCATATGTTCACCTCACTAGATGAAGAAGTACATGGCCAAGAAAGAATTACATTTAGAGATAATTCAAAGGGCAAAGTCAAGGGATTGGGCAAAGTGGCAATATCAAATGATCATTCTATCTCAAATGTGCTATATGTTGCTTCTTTGAGTTTCAACTTGCTATCCGTTGGACAATTGTGTGATCTTGGCTTCCAATGTTTGTTTATCGAGAAGGAAGTGGTTGTATCTAAGAAATATGATGATCAAGTTATATTCAAGAGATTTAGATACAACAACATATATCTAGTGGATTTCACCTCCGAAGATGCTAACTTGAAGACATGCCTATTCACCAAAACATCACTTAGGTGGCTATGGCATAGAAGACTTGCTCATGTTGGAATGAGTTCACTCAAGAAACTTATGAATAATGAATTGGTAAGAGGGTTGAAGGATGTGAAATTTGAGAAGGACAAGCTTTGTAGTGCATGTCAAGCCGGCCAACAAGTTGCAAACACTCATCCTACAAAAGCTTTCATATCAACCACAAGAGTGCTAGAGCTCCTTCACATGGACTTATTTGGACCAGCAACTTACAAGAGTTTGAGAGAAAATCTTTATTGTCTTATGATTGTTGATGACTACTCAAGATATACATGGGTGTTCTTCCTTCATTACAAGACAGAGGTTGCTTCATGCTTCAAGAAGTTTGCCAAAAGAGCACAAAATAAGTTTGAAGTGAAGCTCAAGAAGATTAGAAGTGATAATAGAAAAGAGTTTGACAACGCAAACATTGAAGCCTATTATGATGTAGTTGGGATCAAGCATGAGGTCTTCGCAACATACACGCCTCAATAAAATGGTGTAGTTGAGAGAAAGAACCGGACGCTTATCACTCTTGCAAGAACAATGCTTGATGAGTACAACACACCCGAAGCTCTATGGGCGGAAGCTATCAACACCGCATGTTATGCATCCAACCACCTATTCCATCAAAAGTTTCTTGGCAAGACACCTTATGAGTTGTTCAATGGGAAGAAGCCGGACGTCTCTTTCTTTAGGGTGTTTGGTTACAAATGCTATATCTACAAGAAGCGGCAACACCTAGGGAAGATTCAAAGACGTTGTGATATTGGTTTTCTTGTTGGTTACTCATCAAAGTCTAAAGCATATCAAGTATTTAATCATGCCACCGGCTTGGTTGAAGAAACATATGATGTGGAATTTGATGAATCTAACGGCTCCCAAGGAGCACATGAGAATCTTAATGATGTAGGTGATGAACCATTGAGGGAGGCCATGAAGAACATTACGGTTGGAGACATCAAGCCTAAAGATGATGTACAAGTGATTGATCCACCTTCTTCCTCAAATATGCCACAAGATGGTGATAAAGATGGGAGAGTAGAAAATAAAGATACTCATGTCTCTCATGATCAAATGGTGGCACAAGCACAAGATGTTGATGCTCCACAACCTCCCCCTCAAGTGGTTGATAGAAGAAACTCACCTCTACTATAAGTTCATCCACAAGATCTCATCATAGGGAGTCCATCAAATGGTGTAATGACTCGATCTCAAAAGCTTGCTTCTTTTATTGAACATCACTCTTTTGTCTCTTGTGTTGAACCTAAGAATGTAGAAGAAGCTCTTCAAGATTCTAATTGGATAAATGTCATGCATGAAGAGTTGAACAACTTCGCCCGCAATAAAGTTTGGACTCTTGAAGAGTGACCACAAGGTGCAAGAGTCATTGGAACAAAGTGGGTGTTCCGCAACAAGCAAGATGATCAAGGCATTGTTGTGAGGAACAAGACAAGACTAGTTGCAAAGGGGTTCTCTCAAGTTGAAGGATTGGATTTTGGAGAGACCTTTGCACCGGTTGCAAGACTTGAAGCCATTTATATCCTCCTTGCATATGCATCATATCATGAAATGAAATTATATCAAATGGATGTTAAAAGTGCATTTTTAAATGACTTTATTAATGAACTAGTCTATGTTGATCAACCTTCCGGGTTTGAAGACCCTACATATTCTAATCATGTTTATAGATTGTCCAATGCGCTATATGGACTTAAGCAAGCCCCAAGAGCTTGGTATGAGCGCCTTCGGGATTTCCTCATTGAGAAGGGCTTCACCATTGGAAAGGTCGACACCACACTATTCACCAAGAAGCTTGATGGAGAGATCTTTATTTGTCAAGTATATGTTGATGATATCATCTTTGGATCATCAAATGAAGATTCTTGCAAAGAATTTGGTGAATTGATATCGAATGAGTTCGAGATGTCTATGATTGGATAGCTTACATTCTTTCTTGGTTTTCAAGTCAAGCAAATGAGAGAAGAGATTTTCATCTCTCAAGAAAAATATACCAAGGATCTTCTCAAGAGGTTCAATATGGATGAATGTAAGCCAATCAAGACACCAATGCCATCTAATAGACATCTCGACCTAGATAAGGAAGATAAAACGGTTGATCAAACTCTCTACCGCTCTATGATTGGTAGCTTGTTATATTTAACTGTATCTAGGCCCGATATCATGTTTAGTGTGTGTATGTGTGCTAGATTTCAAGCTAATCCTAAGGAAGTTCATTTGATTACCATTAAAAGAATCCTTAGGTATCTTAAGCACACACCAAGCATTGGCCTTTGGTATCCCAAAGAAGCTAGATTTGAATTAGTTGGATATTCCGATTCGGATTATGCCGGTTGCAAAGTTGATAGAAAAAGCACATCCGGAGGGTGGCATTTGCTTGATAGATCACTTGTGTCTTGGTCCTCCAAGAAGCAAAATAGTGTGGCTTTGTCTACCGCCGAAGCGGAATATATTGCCGTGGGTGCTTGTTGTGCACAAATACTTTACATGAAGCAAACTTTGCTAGACTATGGTGTAGTTCTAAAAAAGGTACCACTTTTGTGTGACAATGAGAGTGCGGTAAAGCTTGCTAATAATCCGGTTCAACACTCTCGCACCAAGCACATAGATATCCGCCATCACTTTCTTAGAGATCATGTTGCTAAGAATGATATATCATTAGAAGGTGTAAGGACCGAGGATCAATTGGCGGATATCTGCACTAAACCACTAGATGAGGCTATATTTTGTCGGTTGAGGAATGAGCTCAATGTGCTTGATTTTAGCAACTTCACTAGAAAATGAGCTTGTATTGTCCCTTGCATTGCATTGTAAAATACAACATGTTTAATTTTTGGTAATGCATTTAGGGCTTGTCTAACATGGTTAAGATAACCGCCGAAAAGCGTGTGAAGAAGCTTAACATTGGATCAAACTTGACAAGCAACTAGAATTACTTTTAAGTATTGCATTGCATATGCATGAATGTTGTTTTGTCGTTTCTCTTCAATCACCCTTTTATTACTTATTTTCTTAAAAAGAATTATAGCCCAAGGCAAAATACTTTGAAAATTTTGAGGGTTTAAGAGAAATCACTCACATCAGTCTCAATTGGTGTTTATTTGGGTCTTATTGAAGTTGGAACTTGATTGGAAACAGCCAGTACAAAAGGAACTTTGAAGATTTGCTAAAAAAGAGTGACCGGACGCTGCACCGGACTCTGGAGTCCAGCGTCCGATCAGTTCACAGGAGGTGGACTAAAGCTACGAAGGAGTGACCGGATGCTGAAACCGTGTTCATCCAGCGTCTGGTCAGATGGCGTTCCTGTGTTCGGTCAAGCGAAGAAGATCTAAGGATCGACCAGACTCTGGCTGCGTCCGGTCAGTGGTGATCGAACGCAACCGGTCGTGACTTGGGAGGTTTTGGACCTCTCTATTGTCGACCGGACTCCAGGTGGCAGCGTCCGGTCATTGCCACCGAAGCGTCCGGTCAGTTGATGTCGTGTGGATTCTGAACTCTATTCCTTTCCTTATCTGTCACGTGTGGGGGCCACAATATAACGCGCTGCCGTTTGACCTAAGTCCATCGTGCCTCCGTAGCCGTCGCGCCCTCTCCACGCCGCCCGTCGCGCATTGCTTGCGCCGTCGTCAACCAGCCGTCCCACGCCGCCGTGCTACACCGTCGCACCCTCGCCGGCCACGCTCGCGCCACTGCTCCGCGCGACCACACCGCTCCCACATTGCTGTGCCCTAGCGACGCCGTGCTCACGCATCAGCCAGCGCTGCCTGCCTTAGCCGCCGCACCGCGCCTTGCTCCCTGCCACCGCGCCGACATCACCAGCGCCACGCACCTGAGCCCTAGCACCTCCATTGCCGAGTCCAGCGCCGCATTGCCTCGTCGAACCCTAACCAGCCATTGTCGATTCCGGTGGTGCCCCATGACTCTTTCCTCTGTTGATTCATCGTCAGGTTGTCTGATTTCATTAGGTAGCAAGCCCTCTGAAAGCATCTAGGCCCCTAGTTGGGTTTCGGTGATTAATGAAAATACGTGATTACTGTGACTAATGCGTGTTTTGCAGAAACAATTGAGTTAGGTCACGAAAATGGAGATCGATTGGGCAATCATGGTTGTCATGCCCCCACGATGGAAATCGTTTCGGTTTTCAAAGGATGGACGACAAGGTTAAGGATGGACTAGTTCTAAGTGTCGATTGAAGTTGGAGAGACACTTAGAGAAGTTTAGAACTTTGTTTTTCCTTTGGCCATACTATTAAGGGGGGTATGAACGGGTAGCTTGACCTAGGTGAGTCTAGTGAGTTAGGTGTGGTGCACACTTGTTAAAACTAGCACTAGGTAGCTCCAAAACAGCCCTATGATCCAATGGAGCAAACTTCATTCATATATGTTCGAGAGTTGGAAGTGAATGGAGGGTCAAATACTGACCGGACGCTGGCTCCGGTGTGACCGGACGCTGGCTCAGGGTCCGTTTAGTTCATTTGACCAAGGTGATTACGTCTGGTTTGACCGGACGCTGCGTGGTCATGGTACCGAACGCTGAGGGCCAGCGTCCGGTCGACTCCAGTAAGGTTCCAGAGAGGGAAAATCACGACCGGACGGGTCCGGTTAGTGCTGACCAGACGCTGGCCAGCGTCCAGTCACACTGTAAACACTGGAGTTCAGGGTATACTGACCGGAGCGTCCGGTCAACATGACCGAAGCGTCCGGTCACCCCGCAGAGGCACATAACAATTCCTTTTTCAGCCAGTGTTATAAATACCACCTCCACTCGTGTGTGGGGGCACTTTTGCTCATTCCAACAACTGAGAAACACCTTAGAGAGTGCCAAGAAGAGCAAGGTCCTAGTGAGGTGATTGAGATTTGAGAATCCCAAAGAGAGCCCTCATTAGTGAAGATCAAGAGTAGCAAAGTGTGCATCCACCTTCTCATTAGGCTTGTTGTGGTCAAGTGAGAGTTCGTGCTTGTTACTCTTGGTGATCGCCATCACCTAGATGGCTTGGTGATGATTGAGAGCTTGGTGATCATCGGAGAGCTTGTGGATGACCCAACTCACATTGTGAGCGGTTGTGGGTGATTTACCGTGATGGAGTGTCGAAGAATCAACCCATAGAGAGCACTTGATCCTTACACGGATCAAGGGGGAGCAACACTCTTGCGCGGGTGTTTCAACGAGGACTAGTGGGGAGTGGCGACTCTTCGATACTTCGGCAAAACATCGCCGTGTCCCTCCCTCTCTATTTACTTTGAGCATTTACTTTGAGCAATTCATTTCATGTCTTTACATTCTTAGAATTGCCATGCTAGAGTAAGATTGGAACTTAGGTTGCAAGTCTTTTGTGCGGTAGAACAATTAGGAACACTTTCTAGGCACAAGGGGTTAATTGGGCTAACCATATGATTTAATTATTGAAAGAAATTTAGAATTAGCCCAATTCACCCCCCTCTTGGGCATCTTGATCCTTTCAATTGGTATCAGAGCCTCGTGCTCACGTATTTAGGCTTAACCGCCGAGAGCAAGATGTCTCACGGGGATGGACCTCCTCCTATCTTTGAGAGAGATGACTTTTCTTATTGGAAAATTCGCATGGAGGCATATCTTGAGGCTCTAGATGTTGGTATACTTAGAGCCGCCTCACAAGGCTTCCAAAAACCTCAGGATGCTACTAACCTACAAGGCGATGAGGTGAACTATGAGAAGTGGAATGCAAAGGCTCAAAACACTATCTTTAGAGGTCTTTGTAAAGATGTGTTCAATCGTGTGAGGAACCACAATTACGCCCATGCACTATGGTCGGACGTTTGTGTGCTCCATGAGGGAACTAAGAGTGAGCGTGAGGAACGCTATCATCTTGTCATGAAAAAGCTCAACTCTTTTGAAATGCTTCCTAAGGAAAGTGCTAATGAAAATGTATTCACGTTTGAATGTTCTTATAGAGGAAGTCAATGGGCTTGGACTCACTCAAATGCAACCATCCGATGCTGTAAGAAAGATCTTGAGTGTCCTCCCCATTGACAAATATGGGCATATTGTGATCGTGCTACATCAAGGTGATCTTTCCACCGCAACACCGACACAAATCTTGGGGAAGATCAATGCTTATGAGATTTACATGCACATCACGCCACAAGATGGCTCATCCTCTACCAAGAAGAAAGATAAGGACTTAGCATTCAAAGCTAGCCAAGAGAAGGGCAAGGCAAGACTTGAGTATGAGAGCTCAAGTGAAGATGAAGTTGATGATGAAAGTCTTGCTCTCATGGTGAAGAAGACCGCCAAGATGCTAAAGAAGCTCAACAAGAGTGGCATCAAGTTTGATGGCAAGAAGAAGAAGTTCTTCACAAGCTCTAGAAGGAAGCCAATCTCCGAGATAGATTGCTACAATTGTGGAGAACTTGGTCATCTAGCTCATCAATGCACAAAGTCAAAGAAAGACAAGTTCAAGAACAAGAACAAGGACAAGAAAGATGACTCAAGCAATGAAGATGAAGATGAGAAGAAAAAGAACAAGCCATACAAGAAGAGAGATGGCAAGAAGAAGGACTTCCACAAGAAGAAGAAGAGTAGAAAGGCTTATATTATCGGTGATTGGCTCACGGACATTGATTCATCTAGTGGATCATCCGATGATGAAAGTGACAACGAGAAGGTGGCTGCCATTGCTATTGACTCATCATCTTCACCGCCACCACCGCCATCATCCTCTACACACCTATGCCTTATGGCCAAAGGTGAACGAAAGGTATCACATGATGATGATAGTAGTGGTGATGATCATGCTCATAATGATGATAGTGATAGTGATAGCGATGATGAATATGAGTCACCTACTTATGATGATCTTGCTAAATTACTAAAGAAATACACTAAGATCATTATAAAGACTAGAGCTAAAAATGAAAATCTTGAGATTAAGAATGATTCTCTTTTAGCTAAATGTGAGATAGCCGAAAAGGCTAGTGTTGAGCTTAGAGAAGCAAATGATGCTATGTCATCCAAACTCAAGGAGCTCAAATCTTCTAAGAAAGAGCTCAAAGATAAACATGATAAACTTGAGTGGGTGCACAAAGAGCTCATCACTAGCCATAACAAGCTAAAGGATGAATGTACCACTCTTAAGGTTAATCATGATACCCTTGTTATTGCTCAAGAATTTTTACCCAATGAGCCACATGATGCCACTAATGATGTTGTTAAGATTGATATAGCTACATCATGTGATGATCTTATTGATGAGAGCATTGAGCAAGGATTTAGTGGCAAAGGCAAGCAAGGGGTTGAGTGCAATGGCTATGATGAGTATGTCAAGCTCAAGCATAACAATGAAAAGCTAAAGAAAGAGTTTGAAGAGTTCAAAACCCACAACACCATTGTGCTAGAAACTCTTGATCATGATGGCAACTTGATTCTTGAGAATGAGAAGCTAAAAGAAGAAAACAAGAAACTCAAGGAAGAAAGAAACAAGGTTGCACTCAAGGAAGATAAAAGTAGTGATGCACTAAAGGAAGAGAACAAGAAGCTCAAGTTGGAAAAAGAGCATCTCAAGATTGGATTAAGCAAGTTCACTAGAGGCAAATATCTTCAAAGTGAGCTCCTAATGAACACCGTCATGAAGATAGATAGAAGTGGCATTGGGTACATGGCAAACAAAGAGAAGAAGGCTCAAGCTCAATAACAACAATCAAAGCCAAAGCCAAAGCCAAAGAGATGCTTTGAGTGTGGACAAGAAGGCCACTTTGCTCATGAGTGCCAAACTCCACCACCACAACCCTTGCCTAAGCATGCTAGACCCTTTGCTTTCAATGCTCACTATATGCTTAGAAAGGATTCTAGTGGAAAGATGAAAGTGATGTTCTTAGGTCCTCCCAACAAGAATATGCCTAAGAAAATTTGGGTGGCAAAGTCACTTGTTGAGAAGGTGAAGGGCCCTCAATAAGTTTGGGTTCCTAAAGCTTGATCTCTTGTGTGTAGGTGAACTACAAGACCGGTGGAAGTCATTGGGTTATTGATAGTGGTTGCACACAACATATGACCGGTGATCCTCGTATGTTCACCTCACTTGATAAAGAAGTAGATGGGCAAGAAAGAATTACATTTGGAGATAACTCAAAGGGCAAAGTCAAAGGATTGGGCAAAGTGGCAATATCAAATGATCATTCCATCTCTAATGTGCTATATGTTGCTTCATTGAGTTTCTACTTGCTATCCGTTGGTGTAACGCCCTAGAGTCCAAACGGCTCAGATCCACTCTACACGCTAAGCGAACCACACCTACCACCATCCCACTTACGCTTTCGTCCTCGCTTCACGTAAAAGGATTAACCCAGGGATGGTGGGATGGACTCTAGAAGCCTTATATGTTGGTCTATCCCACCTTTAACAACCAAGGTGGGACTAAACTCTCTACAATATCACATTAACTTGCATATGGGCCACTATGGGCCAAATTCCAAACTGGGCCGGATGTCACAGTTGGACAATTGTGTGATCTTGGCTTCCAATGCTTGTTTACCAAGAAGGAGGTTGTTGTATCCAAGAAGGATGATGATCATGTGATATTCAAAGGATTTAGATACAACAACCTATATCTAGTAGACTTCACCTCCGAAGATGCAAACTTGACGACATGCCTATTCATCAAAACAACACTTGGGTGGCTATGGCATAGAAGACTTGGTCATGTTGGGATGAGCTCACTCAAGAAGCTTATGAAGAATGATTTGGTGAGAGGGTTGAAGGATGTGAAGTTTGAGAAGGACAAGCTTTGTAGTGCATGTCAAGCCGGCAAGCAAGCTGCAAATACCCATCCAACAAAAGCTTTCATGTCAACCGCAAGAGTGCTAGACCTCCTTCATATGGATTTATTTGGACCAACAACATATAAGAGTTTGGGAGAAAATCTTTATTGTCTTGTGATTGTTGATGATTATTCAAGGTATACATGGGTATTCTTCCTTCATGACAAATCCGAAGTTGCTTCTTGCTTCAAGAAGTTTGCCAAGAGAGCACAAAATGAATTTGAAGTGAAGCTCAAGAAGATAAGAAGTGACAATGGGAAAGAATTTGACAACACAAACATAGAAGCTTATTGTGATGAAGTTGGAATCAAACATGAAGTCTCCGCAATATATACTCCTCAACAAAATGGTGTAGTTGAGAGGAAGAACCGGACATTGATCACTCTTGCAAGAACAATGCTTGATGAGTATAACACCCCCGAAGCTCTATGGGTGGAAGCAATCAACACCGCATGCTATGCATCAAACCACCTATTTCTTCAAAAGTTCCTTGGTAAGACACCTTATGAGTTGCTCAATGGGAAGAAGCCGGACGTCTCCTTCTTTAGGGTGTTTGGTTGCAAATGCTACATCTACAAGAAGCGGCAACACCTAGGGAAGTTCCAAAGATGTTGTGATATTGGTTTTCTTGTTGGTTACTCATCAAAATCCAAAGCATATAGAGTATTTAATCATGCCACCGGCTTGGTTGAAGAAACATATGATGTGGAATTTGATGAATCTAACGGCTCCCAAGGAGCACATGAGAATCTTGATGACATAGGTGATGAACCATTGAGGGAGGCTATGAAGAACATTCCGGTTGGAGACATCAAGCCTAAAGATGATGAAGATGATATACAAGTGATTGATCCACCTTCTTCATCAAGTGTGCCACAAGATGATGACAAAGATGAGAGAGTAGAAAATGAAGATACCCATGTCTCCCATGAACAAATGGTGGTACAAGCACAAGATGTTGATGCTCCACAACCTCCCCCTCAAGTGGTCAATAGAAGAAATACACCCCTACTTCAAGATCATCCACAAGATCTCATCATAGGGAGTCCATCAAAGGGTGTAATGACTCGATCTAAAAAACTTGCTTCATTTATTGCTCATCACTCTTTTATCTCTTGCTTTGAGCCTACTAAGATAGAGGAAGCTCTTCAACATCCGGATAGGATCAATGCCATGTATGAAGAGTTAAACAACTTCACCCGCAATGAAGTTTGGACTTTTGAAGAGCGGCCAAAAGGTGCAAGAGTCATTAGAATAAAGTGGGTGTTCCAAAACAAGCAAGATGATCAAGGTGTCATTGTGAGGAACAAGGCAAGACTAGTTGCAAAGGGGTTCTCTCAAGTTGAAGGTTTGGATTTTAGAGAGACTTTTGCCCCGGTTGCAAGATTAGAAGCCATCCGTATCCTCCTTGCATATGCATCACATCATGAAATAAAACTTTATCAAATGGATGTGAAAAGTGCATTTTTAAATGGCTTTATTAATAAACTAGTCTATGTTGATCAACCTCTCGGGTTTGAAGACCCTAGATATCCTAATCATGTTTATAGGTTGTCCAAGGCATTATATGGGCTTAAGCAAGCCCCAAGAGCTTGGTATGAGCGCCTTCGGGACTTCCTCATTGAGAAGGGCTTCACCATTGGGAAGGTCGACACCACACTATTCACCAAGAAGCTTGATGGGCATATCTTCATTTGTCAAGTGTATGTTGATGATATCATCTTTGCATCATCAAATGAAGATCCATGCAAAGAATTTGGTGAATTGATGTCGAAGGAGTTCGAGATGTCAATGATTAGAGAGCTTACATTCTTTCTTGGTTTTCAAGTCAAGCAAATGAGAGAAGGGATTTTCATCTCTCAAGAGAAATATACTAATGATCTTCTCAAGAGATTCAAGATGGATGAATGTAAGCCAATCAAGACTCCAATGCCAACCAATGGACATCTCGACCTAGATGAGGGAGGTAACCCGGTTGATCAAACTCTCTACCACTCTATGATTGGTAGCTTGTTGTATTTGACCGCATCTAGGCCCGACATCATGTTTAGTGTGTGTATGTGTGCTTGGTTTCAAGCTAATCCTAAGGAAACTCATTTAATTGCCGTAAAAAGAATCCTTAGGTATCTTAAGCACACACCAAGCATTGGCCTTTGGTATCCCAAAGGAGCTAGATTTGAATTAATTGGCTATTCTGATTCGGATTATGCCGGATGCAAAGTTGATAGAAAAAGCACATCTGGAGGGTGCCATTTGCTTGGTAGATCACTTGTGTCTTGGTCCTCCAAGAAGCAAAATAGTGTGGCTTTGTCCACCGCCGAAGCAGAATACATTGCCGCGGGTGCTTGTTGTGCACAAATTCTTTACAAGAAACAAACTTTGCTAGACTATGGTGTAGTTCTAGATAAAGTACCTCTTTTGTGCAACAATGAAAGTACGGTAAAACTTGCAAATAATCGGGTTCAACACTCTCGCACCAAGCACATAGATATCCGCCATCACTTTCTTAGAGATCATGTTGCTAAAAATGATATATCACTAGAAAGTGTAAGGACCGAGGATCAATTGGCGGATATCTTCACTAAATTGCTAGATGAGGCAACATTTTGTAGATTGCGGAATGAACTAAATATGCTTGATTTTAGTAACTTCACTAAAAATTAAGCTTGTGTTGTCCCTTGCATTGAATTATAATATACAACATGTTTAATGCTTCATAATGCATATAGGGCTTGTCTAACATGGTTAAGATAACCGCCGAAAAGCGTGTGAAGAAGCTTAACCTTGGATCAAACTTGACAAGCAACTAGATTTACTTTCAAGTATTGCATTGCATATGCATGATTGTTGTTTGTCGTTTGTCTTCAAATTGCCCTTTTATTGCCTATTTTCTTAAAAAGAATTATAGCCTAAGGCAAAATATTTTGAAAAACTTGAGGGTTTGAGAGAGGTCACTTACATCAGTCCCAATTGGTGTTTATTTGGATCTTATTGGAATTGGGACTTGATTGGGAACAGGCAGCGCGAAGGACTTTAAAGATTCGCTGAAGAAGGAGTGACTGGACGCTGCATCGGACTCTGATGTCCAGCGTTCGGTCAGTTCACAGGAGGTGAACCTACTGCCGAAGGAGTGACCAGACGCTGAAACAGTGTTTTTCTAGCGTCCGGTCAGAAGGAGCTTCAGCGTCCAGTCGATGATGAAGACGTCAATGCTAGGTGACCAGACTCTGGCTACGTCCGGTCAGTGTCCACCGGACGCGTCCGGTCATGATTCCAGAGGATTTGGACCTCTCTGGAATTGACCGGACGCTGGGTGGTAGCGTCCGGTCGCTACCACCGGAGCGTCCGGTAGTATAAAATGTGCGGCTTACGATTTCTTTTCTCTATTTCCTTATCCGAGTTGTGGGGGGTCACCTTATAACCTAATCTACGCTCCGTCTTACCCTACCCCGCCTCCACGCCACGCCGTCATCGCCGCTCCCGTGCCTCCACGCCGCTGTCCCTGCCCTAGCCGCCAACTCACCGGATTCGCCGCCTGAGCTCCATGCCGCCGCTTGCCCGCGCGCCACCGCAGCCACCGTGTAGCCCTGCTCCACGCCGCGCTTTTCTTCCCGCGCTAGCCCATGCACCGCCGCCGCTCGCCTGCGCGCCGTCGCCTCTCCCACGCGCCTTCGTTCCCTACGTCGTCGCTGCCCCACGCACTCCACTGCACCAGCGCCGTCGTGAGCTCACCCCTACCCTAGCCACCATGAGCTCGCCCCTACCCTAGCCACCACGAGCCCGTGCCCCAGTCTACGCCGCCGAGATCCTCTACAGCAGTGCCGCCCTAGACCTAGCTCAGCACCCACATTGCAAGCGCTGCAGTGCCCTAGCACCCATTGCAATCTAGGGCCATCGATTCACCGTATCGGATCGTCGATCCACCACTGCAAACCCTAGCCTCGCGATTCGGTGGTTCCCCATGTGTCATCTCTTTTCTCCTCGGGTCACTGGTTCGTCAGGTAGAAAGCCTGTCGTTTCAATTTCGTATCTAAATTGCTTGCTTCCTAGGGTTTCGCATCTATTAGATACATTGTATTTATTTGTATATCCTATCTATTCCATCATGCAGCGAGTCGGTGCTATTGAGATCGTGTGGCAGTTATCAGTTAACTCGGGGCCAAGCTCGCGAGTACGGATCGAGGCCAAGCCTCGGAAGCGACAGATTGACAGTTGTTCTTTGTCAGCGGCAGTTTTTCTTCAGATTATCAGATGGCTCGCGTGAAGAATGTCGATGGTGGTCCGGGTGATGAGGATCGGAGGCCCCCGGCTCGCTAGCCTACAGATCCTAAAGGCAAAGCAACAAAGAAGCTAGCAACCTGGAAGCGAAAATATCTAGATGTGGAGACAACCAGAGTAGCTGCAGTTGCAGAGGCCGCAGAGCATGCCGAGAGAGGAGGTACTCGCAGTGGAGTTGTTATTGCAGATCATCTGTCACCAGAAGCGCAGGGTAGACTTGAGCGTATTGAGCGTCTTCATGGTGGTCCACCTGGGACTATCATGATGTAAGGACGACGTCTTGCCATTGAGGAGCCTCTGTCTCAGGGGGAGTCACAGCAGGAGCCACAGCAGCCCCCACCAGCAGAGCCGATAGAGCAGACTTAGGAGGGCTAGTAGGCCGAGGAGACAGAGCAGGCACCTCAGCGACAGCTTTGCCGCTCTGGTCATACCCGTGCCCTAGTTTCACCGAGGCCAGCCACTCAGCGGAGGGGTTCTCGTCCACCACCTCGACCACAGGGTCCACCTCCAGTGACCCATCTTGACCTGAGGGCCGCCATGGCCAAGCAGGTGCAGCAGTTGAGGTTTGTTAACTTTGAGGTATGGTTTCCACCCAGGAGGGATGAGAGAGCATCAAAGGCATTCTATACACCCCTGCAGGAGGACTTCTACAATGCCTATCCGAACAGTGGAGCAGTCTTCAGACCACAGAGAGTATGTAGCATTGAGTCTATTGTTGCAGCAGCTGGAGAGCACATTCGCCCTTACCTTGCATATCTACCAGGGCTGACAGATCTGATTGGACGGACTGGATTATATGTTCCATCTTGGGTTCGGCAGTTCTATGCTTCTCTCTTTATTGACCCGCACCATCACTTTATTCACTTTGCATTCGGTGGGAGAGACTATCGATTGACGAGCACCAGGGCCAGGGAGATTCTTAGGCTTCAGGAGCAGCCAGTCAGGCTCCATGAGGTGTGCTATGGACAGACTGCACCCCCCAGACATCCTCATGGTGGCTTGGTATCCCCTATAGACTTGGTGCGTCACTACTTCACTGAGCCTTTTGGCGAGGGTTCGAGGAGGAACCCCAATGATCTCACGCCCACTGCTCGCGTGCTTGAGGCAGTTATGAGGAGGACTTTACTCCCGAGGATGGGATACAGAGAGGAATTGACTCAGATTCAGCTTTGGCTTATCAACTCTCTGATGCAGCAGATAGTCTTCGACATCTAGGATCTCCTTCTGTCAGTGATGGAGGACACTATAGCTGAGGGCTTCAAAGGTCACAGGCAGCTACCCTATGCTCACTAGGTCACTTTTCTTATCCATAGAGCAGTGTCAGTGAAGTCGCTTGAGATGATTGCTGAGTACAGTGGTGCCACGACAGAGTTCCCTACCTATAACCTGTCTTTGATGATCTGGCACAGTACACCACAGGCACCGAGTCAGCCACACTGTCGTCCAGAGGTGCCCGAGTCTGCAGCCCAGCAGGATGATATCATCAGGGGTATTGTAGCTACAGAGGAGGAGCTTGCTTAGCAGGAGGGGTTGGTCACTAGCGAGCCCAGTGACAGTTCTGATGATGATTACCAGCCCATTCCATAGATGCCTCCATGACGACATGATGTTGAGGCCGACAGCTCCAATTCAGCGCCACTTGCCACGTAGACTGACCTTGCTCTTCTTGCGATACTTGAGCGGATGAGGCAGGACTAGGCCAGATAGGCTCAGGAGACAGCTGCTACACTTGCACAGTTCCAGACTCGGTAGGATGAGTTCCAGCACCAGCAGCTTGTTATTCAGCAGCAGACCCAAGCACTATAGCAGCAATAGCAGGCTATGCATCAGCGGCAGATACTCATGCAGTAGCAGCTTCTCGGGTTCATGCAGCATGTAGTGTAGGCTATTGGGGCCCCACAGCCACAGACTACGCCCTAGCTTGGTTAGCCTGCCACCACTTCCATGACTCCAACGTTACAGCCTAGTGGGCTTCAGAGTCAGGGACAGCCACCAGCACAGTATGCTTCTCCTATAGAGCAGGTATCCTAGTGGTTTGCTACGTTAGTGCCAGCCCCACAGTTCACACCATTTCGTATGGGCTTCATACCGGCTGAGACATCATCGCTGCTAGAGCCAGAGACCATAGTGTCCAGGAGCCTTGGTGCTTCCTTCAGTGAGTTGACAGGGTAGCCCACTCCTCCATACTTGCATGTTCTAGGACCTTCTATGGCTGCACCTATCACAACGACGACAGAGACGCTCCCCTCTTCAGTGGCATCATCTAAGCTAGCTGCTTCAGTTATACCATCTCAGCCTACAACAGCACTAGTTCTTGATTCGACCTAGACTGCTTCAGCGTCAGTACCAGCTACAGAGGGTTAGATAGCTCAGAGCTCCGGATCAGACGATGATGGCACCCAGTTCCACCTTGCTCCTCATACCTCAACGCTTGGCTCGTCCGCTGCAGCCCCGCCGATCGACCCGTAGGTTTTGGTGTTTGACGTCAAAGGGGGAGAGGGTTCGAGTATGTTAGGCTTAGGGGGAGCTACTTATCTAGGGGGAGCTTAGTTATTATATTAGCTTATCTATTTACATTTGGAGTTTCTATTTGTGAGATACACTATTATGCTTTTGTGTGTGTGATACATTATGCATTCATGTTTACTATTATATCTATGTGATAGTGATATCTACGTGATTGTGATATATGACATGTGTGCTCTCTACTTTGAATTCTTTATATGTCATATCACTTGTGTTTTGCTCATTTGCCTTTGCTTCCGCGTTTTACTCCAATGCAAATGAGCTTTATTACTTGTACTCATGCTTATTTCATATCTTTTGAGTACATCGTGATGGCTTGGGTCATATAAGCTTGTCTAACACCTTTGTTCTTATTGCCTAAAGCTTATATGATCCAAGCATGTTAAAAACCTCACCTCTTTCACATACTCGAGGTAGTATTGTCATCAATCATCAAAAAGGGGGAGATTGAAAGCATCTAGGCCCCTAGTTGGGTTTCGGTGATTAATGACAATACGTGATTACTGTGACTAACGTGTGTTTTGCAGAAACAATTGAGTTAGGTCACGGAAATGGAGATCGATTGGGCAATCATGGTTGTCATGCCCCCACGATGGAAATCATTTCGGTTTTCAAAGGATGGACGACAAGGTTAAGGATGGACTAGTTCTAAGTGTCGATTGGAGTTGGAGAGACACTTAGAGTAGTTTAAGACTTTGTTTTTCCTTTGGCCGTACTATTAAGGGGGTATGAATGGGTAGCTTGACCTAGGTGAGTCTAGTGAGTTAGGTGTGGTGCACATTTGTTAAAACTAGCACTAGGTAGCTCCAAAACAGCCCTATGACCCAATGGAGCAAACTTCATTCACATATGTTCGAGAGTTGGAAGCGAATGGAGGGTCAAATACTGACCGGACGCTGGCTCCGGTGTGACCGAACACTGGCTTAGGGTCCGGTCAGTTCATTTGACCAAGGTGATTACATCTGGTTTGACCGGATGCTACGTGGTCATGGTACCGGACGCTGAGGGCCAGCGTCCGGTCGACTCTAGTAAGGTTCCAGAGAGGGAAAATCACGACTGGACACGTCTTGTCAGTGCTGACCGGACGCTGGCTAGCGTCCGGTCATACTGTAAACACTGGAGTTCGGGGTATACTGATCGGAGTGTCCGGCCAACATGACCGAAGCATCCGGTCAGCCTACAGAGGCACATAACGGTTCATTTTTCAGCCGGTGTTATAAATACCACCTCCACTCGTGTGTGGGGGCACTTTTGCTCATTCCAACAGCTGAGAAACACCTTAGAGAGTGCCAAGAAGAGCAAGGTTCTAGTGAGGTGATTGAGATTTGAGAATCCCAAAGAGAGCCCTCATTAGTGAAGATCAAGAGTAGCAAAGTGTGCATCCACCTTCTCATTAGGCTTGCCGTGGTCAAGTGAGAGTTCGTGCTTGTTACTCTTGGTGATCGCCATCACCTAGACGGCTTGGTGGTGATTGGGAGCTTGGTGATCATCTGGAGAGCTTGTGGATGACCCAACTCACATTGTGAGCGGTTGTGGGTGATTCACCACGATGGAGTGTCGAAGAATCAACCCATAGAGAGCACTTGATCCTTGCGTGGATCAAGGGGGAGCAACACCCTTGTGCGGGTGGTTCAACGAGGACTAGTGGGGAGTGGCGACTCTCCGATACCTCGGCAAAACATTGCCGCGTTCCTCCCTCTCTATTTACTTTGAGCATTTACTTTGAGCAATTCATTTTATGTCTTTACATTCTTAGAATTTCCATGCTAGAGTAGGATTGGAACTTAGGTTGCAAGTCTTTTGTGCGGTAGAACAATTAGGAACACTTTCTAGGCACAAGGGGTTAATTGGGCTAACCATAGGATTTAATTATTGAAAGAAATTTAGAATTAGCCCAATTCACCCCCCCTCTTGGGCATCTTGATCCTTTCACCCTTGATTCAAATTTTGTACCTATTGCTTGCTTCTTAGGGGTTTGTATCTCTAGATGTATATTGAAATTATTCATATATCCAATCTATTCTATCGTGTAGCGAGTCGGTGTTTCTGAGGTCACTTTGGCAGTTGTCAATCAACTCGGGGCCAAGCTCCTGAGTACAGATCGAGGCCAAGCCTTAGAAGTGACAGTTGGCAGTTGATTCTTGTCAGTGGTAGTTGTTCTTTCTAGCTCCATCAATGGCATGTGTGAAGAATGCCGGAGGTGGTCCAGGTGATGAGGATCCGAGGCCTCCACCTCACTTGCCTACTGAGGTGAAAGGCAAGGGGACAAAGAAGACAACATCTAAGAAGCCAAAGTTTGCAGATGCTGATATAGCGAGAGCAGCAGCAGTAGCAGCCGTCGTAGAGCATGTAGAGAGAGGAGGTGCTCGGAGTGGTGTTGTCATTGCAGATCAACTTTCACCAGCACAGAGGGCAGCCATTGAGCAGGTTGAGCGTTGTCATGGTAGTCTAGCTGGGACTATCATGCTTGAGGGACGATGTGTTGTTTTGGAGGAGACTTAGCCTTAGGGGGAGCCATAGCAGCAGTCACAGCCACCAGTGCAGTTAGAGGGTGCTGAGTAGACTTAGGAGGGAGAGCAGACAAAGGATACAGAGCAGGCATCTCAGCCACAGCTTCGTGGCTCTAGTCGTACATGTACCCAGGTGACACCGAGGCCATAGACACAGAGGAGGGGTTCTCGTCTGCCTCCTAGACTATAGGGTCCGCCTCCAGTGACTCACCTGGACTTGAGGGCCACCACGGCCAAGCAGGTGCAGTAGCTCAGATTTGTTTAGTTCGAGAACTAGTTCCTACCGAGGAGGGACGAGCGTGCTTTAGAGGGTTTCTATACACCACTACAGGAGGACTTCTATAATGCTTATTTGAATAGTGGTGTGGCTTTCATATCTCAGAGAGTATGCTCTATTGAGGCCATTGTAGCAGCAGCTGGAGAGAAGATCCGTTCTCACCTCTCTTACTTGCCAGGGCTGACAGACTTACTTGGATGGATAGGCAGATATGTTCTATCTTGGGTCCGTGAGTTCTATGCTACACTTTGGATTGACCTGGGGCATAGATTCATTCACTTTGCTTTTAGAGGCCATGACTACAGGCTGATGAGCTTCAGGGCTAGAGAGATACTCAGGCTTCATGAGTCACCCATCTGCCTACATGAGGTTTGCTATGGTCATATAGAGCCTCCTAGACGCCCTCATGGCAGTCTCGTGCCTCCCACAGATCTCATCCGACCTTGCTTCATAGAGCCATTCGGCGAGGGGTCGAGTAGGACACCTAGGGATCTTACTCCTACAGCTAGACTGCTTGATGCTATCATGAAGAGGACCCTGCTACCGAGGATGGGATATCGCAAGGGATTGACTCGCATATAGTTGTGGCTACTGAACTCCCTGATCCAGTAGATTGTATTTGATGTATAGGATGTCATTCTTTCTGAGATGGAGGATACACTTGCAAAGGGATTCAGAGGACATAGACAGCTGCTGTATGCTCACTAGATCACATTTCTGATTCATAGGGTAGTCATAGTGAGACCTCCTGAGATGTTGGCAGAGTATTCTAGTGCTACTACAGAGTTTCCAGCATATAACATGACTTAGATGCTCCACCATAGTGTAGCCAACCACACCGTCGCCCAGAGGTGCCAGAGTCTACAGCCCAGTAGGATGAGACTATCAGGGGCATTGCAATGATAAAGGAGGAGCTAGATGCACAACAGGAGGGTATGGTTTAGAGTGATCCTAGTGACAGCTCAGATGATGACTACCAGGATATCCCTCAGATGCCTCCACGACAATATGACGGTGAGGCCAGTGGCTCTAGCTCAGCTCCACTAGCACTGCAGACAGACCCAGCTCTTCTTGCTATACTTGAGCGGATGAGGCAAGATCAGGCTCACTAGGCCCAGAAGACAGCAACTGCTCTAGCATAGGTTCAGACTAGATAGGATGAGTTCCAGCGACAGCAGTAGGCCATCCAGCAGCAGCAGCTCCTTATTCAGCAACGGTTACTTGGGTTTATGCAGCATGTTGTTACTGCTATTGGAGCTCCACCACCACAACTTACACATCAGCTCGGCCAGCCTGCCACCACTTCACAAACTCTAGTTGTATATCCCAGTGGGCTTCAGAGTCAGGGACAACCAGTTTCACATTTTGCTTCACCGACAGAGCAGCTGTCCTAGTGGTTTGCCTCGCCTTGACAGCCCAACGTCTTTCCTTCACACCTTTGCATACAGGCTTCACACCGGCTCAGACCTCGTCGATGCTTGTAATAGATACCCTAGTTTCAGGAGCCTTGGTGCTACCTTCAGTGAGTTGACAGGGCAGCCGACATCGCCAGATCTACATGTCCCTGGTCCTTCCACAATTGCTCCTATTACTTGGACTACAGAGACACTCCCTTCATCTGTTGCATCATCAGAGCCGCCTGCTTCAGTGATACCTACAGAGTCACAGGCCGCACCAGTCCTAGATTTGACCCAGACCGCTTCAGCTTCACTTCCAGCGACAGAGGGTCATACAGCTCAGAGCTCTGGATCAGAGGATGATGCTACACAGTTCTAGATCACTCACCACACTTCAGCGCCCGACTCGTCTACTCCAGCCCTGCCGACCGACCCTTAGGTTTTGGTGCTTAACGCCAAAGTGGGGGAGGAATCGAGTATGATAGACTTAGGGGGAGTGATATATCTAGGGGGAGCTTATCTATTATATTTGGCTTTTATGTGTGATACATTATTACGCATTCATGTTTACTTTCATGCATTGAATTACATACGTGTGATCGTGATACTTATGTGATAGTGATATTAATGTGATATTTATGTGATATGTGATATGTGTGCTCTCTACTTTGATCTTTATATATGTCATGTCACTTGGTTATGCTCATTTGCTTTGCTTCCGCGTTTTACTCCGATGCAAATGAGCTTTATTTCTTGTACTCATGCTTATTTCATATCTATTGAGTACATTATGTTGGCTTGGGTCATATAAGCTTGCCTAACTCTTTTGTTCTTATTGTCAAAGCTTGTATGAACCAAGCATGTTGAAAATCTCATCTCTTTTACATACTCGAGGTTGTATTGTCATCAATCACCAAAAAGGGGGAGATTGAAAGCATCTAGGCCCCTAGATGGGTTTCGGTTATTAATGACAATACAAGATTACTATGACTAACGTGTGTTTTGCAGATACAATTAAGTTAGGTCATGGTAATGGCAATTGATTGGGCAATCGTGGTTGTCATGCCCCTACGATGGAAATCGTTTTGGTTTTCAAAGGATGGACGACAAGGTTAAGGATGGACTAGTTCTAAGTGTCGTTTGGTGTTGAAGAGACATTTAGAGTAGTTTAAAACTTTATTTTTCCTTTGGTCGTACTATTAAGGGGGGTATGGACTAGTAGCTTGACCTAGGTGAGTCTAGTGGGTTAGGTGTGGTGCACATTTGTCAAATCTAGCACTAGGCAGCTCCAAAGTAGCCCTTAGATCAATTGGAGCAAACTTCATTCACATATGATTGCGAGTTTGAAGTGAATGGAGGGTCAAATGTTGATCGGACATTGGCGCAGAGTTCGGTCAATTCATTTGATCAAGGAGAAGTCGTTTGGTTGCGACCGGACGCTGAGTGAAATGTGACCAGACGCTGGGTGCCAGAGTCCGGTCAACATCAGTAAGGTTCTAGAGAGAAGTTTTTGTGACCGAACACAGGTCAGAGTCCGATCACAACTTAACGGCTCAGTGGCCGGGAGAACTGACCGGAGCGTCCGGTCAACTTGACCGGAGCGTCCGGTCATCCCGCAGAGGCACATAACGGTTCATTTTGAATGAGGGGGTATAAGTACTTCCTCTATTCACTCAAGGGAGTACTCTTGCCCATTTCAACAGCTAAGAAACACCCTTGAGAGTGCCAAGGAGAGCAAGAGCCTAGCGAGGTGATTGGGATTTGAGAATCCAAGATTAAGGCCTCATTAGCAAAAAGAGAGTAGCAACTGTGCATCCACCCTTCTCATTAGGCTTTTTGTGGTCAAGTGAGAGTTCTTGCTTGTTACTCTTGGTGATCGCCATCACCTAGATGGCTTGGTGGTGATTGTGAGTTTGGTGATCATCCGGTGGAGCTTGTGGATGACCCAACTCAAGTTGTGAGCGATTGTGGGTGATTCACCGCGACGGAGTGTCGAAGAATCAACCTATAGAGAGCACTTGATCCTTGCGCAGATCAAGGGGGAGCTACACCCTTGCGCGGGTGCTCCAACGAGGACTAGTGGGGAGTGGCGACTCTCCGATACCTCGGCAAAACATCACCGCATTCCTTCTCCTCTCTTTACTTTGAGCATTTACTTTTGAGTAATTCAATTCTTGTCTTTACATTCTTAGAATTGCCATGCTAGAGTAGGATTGGAACTTAGGGTGCTAAACTTTTATGCGATAGATCATTAGAATCACATTCTAGGCATAAGGGGTGAAGTGGGCTAAGTATAGGGTTTAATTATTGCAAAGAATTTTAGAATTAGCCCAATTCACCCCCCTCTTGGGCATCTTGATCCTTTCAAGTGTTTTCCTCTCACAACATTTTAGCATCAGCAGCAGCATAAGCCAAAATTTAGCTTCAACGAATAGGGTGATGATCATTTGTTGTAAGATAGTATAACAGTTATTTTATCAATTTCTCAGATTGAGAGTTAGATGTTCCTTTTGCCCTTGTATTCATCCTCTTTTTCTCACTTTTCTCTTGCCGCTGCCGCTCGAGCTATTTCACAATGTTGCTATGGGTTCCAGTTGCTTCAACATGCAGACGTGGCCTCTACTGCTGCTCTAGTGTTTGGCTGCCACCAGTTGTTGTCATCGTCCTCTACGAACACTGATTTTCAGAACACAAACCCTTTGAATAAGGCCAGAGGTCATGGCGTAACTTGAGGTACCATGCTGGCACTTGAAGAGGGAACTAGCCATGTGGAGATGACATGGTAGGCTTGGTCACGCCATTGCAATTGACGTGAGCAAGCCTATATAGCCACACGTGCATGTCTTCTTTCTTCTCACTTCATTCCCTTTCTCCTCCAACAACCAAACCTAACTCATCGGGCGTGACGTCCACCAGCCGGCCACATGTGTGTAGATCTCCACCAAAAAGACCTAAATTGAGGGGAAATCGCTCCAAGAAGGTACCTCCATCAAATCCTTCACTCCTTATCTTGAGTTCCCATGTGTTGATTTGGTTTTAGTTTGGTTACATGGTTTTGTTGTAGAATTACTATTATGTTTGGAATGGTTTGGATCGGGGTTAATTGGAGGTATCATATCTCTTAATTGATTTATGATTTCGTATAGTTAAGATTCAAAATTTGTTGCATGCAAGGATAGTTTGATTTATTTGTGTGCTATACATACATATATATTAGTAAAGATTGCTATCAATAAATTGGTGGGTGCTTAATTTTTATAGTATTTGACTCTAAAAATTGATTTGATAAGCATATCTATATATTGTCCTCCGTTGATCCAAAACAGGCACTAGAGTTCTCCGTTGATGTCGTCGGAGCTCAACATCATAGTGTCTCAACAGAGACGATATTTTTGTGCGCGCCAGGTTTAACACTCACTGGAGTTGTTCAGTGACCACAGGAGAGCACAACACTAGAACTTAGCACTAGTAATGGCTACCTCTGATAGGTTGTTAGTGACCATTGAGGGAGCTCTGATAGTGGACTCCGGTGACTCACCGGAGCTCTCCAATGCTCTCAAAAAATCTATTGGAGGTTGGTAACAACTAGTTTCTTGAGTGGGGATATAAATAAAGTGTGTGGTCAAACATTTTACAACTCTTGGAACCCCTAACTGATATCCACACACACTAGAGCTCAAGTTAAGCTTCCACTCTCATTTGCTTGCTAGTGATTGCATCTTTAGATATAGATTAGTGTGATCTTAATGCATTTACTTTTAGATATTGTATCGAGTGGCTACATAGTTTGCTTGTTAGTCTTAATGCTTGCCTCCACCTAGACGGCTTGGTGCAACAGGACTCCGTTGAAGCACTCAAATTAAAAATTGTGAGATGCTCTGGAGGTGATTTGTCAGAGTCTCTTATGCTCATCCTCGCTGGAGTTAGCAAAGAGCAACTTTAGGGAACATTAGTGTTGAGAGTGTCTTTTGACCGAGCCGGCTTAGAGACCAAGCCCTCAAGTGGAGGAGGCAACCTTGCGGGGTTGAGTCTTGGTAGAGAAGTGATGATCCTAGGACTCGCCTCAATGTGGATATAGGTGACCAACAAGTCACCGAACCACAAGGATATATCTTTTGTCATCCCTTGGGTTGTATCACATTTGATCACTCTATTCTTGTGCATAGTTTTATTAGGACTCCTTGCAAGAAATTTTAATTAGGCTATTCACCCCTCTAGCCATCCAAAGACCCTTACAACTCAATTAAGTGTCAAACTAAAACAATAATAACATAAAATATAACGTATTATAAAAAAAATATAGAATAGTATGGATCAACAAAAAGATAAACAATTTATTAGAACTAGACATCAAATAACTATCTCCTTGATTTGCCTTTCGCGAGAGCAGAGAAACACAATGCAGGATGTAAAAACCATCTACCACCATGATAGACTACATATTAGATTTAGCTTGGGCATTTTAGACTTTTACGGATGCTTGAAACAAAGCATAAAACATAATATATACTTAGGGTACTTATATTAGCATGGCCCCTTGGATTTCGAGGCCCTAAGTACTCACACAGCCTGCACAGGCCTAGGGACACTCTTGCCCAAGAGGGCCATCTTCACATCAAGAGCCAAACTTCATACCAGACATATATTATGTATTGATTTGCATTGTGACATTGCCCATGCGTGATTGTTCTAGGTATATCGGGGGCTCATGTAACGTAGAGACATTTGAGGAGCAGGGGAATGAACAAAGGGTGGTTGATGATCGAGATGGTGACAAAGAGGAGAGCGAAGAAAGGGGTGATGATGACATCATGATCGAGATGGTGACAAAGAGGAAAACAAAGAAAAGGATGATGATGACGTCCATGAGTTTTAGTGGCATGGAAGTGATAGGGTGGCAGAGGCTAGTGAAAGTTGTGAACAAGTGATCGAGGCTAGTAAAAGATGATACTTATTCTCTGTGAAAATCCAATATTAATGAGAGTACAATATTGTGTTCTATAAATTGAATCTTAAATTTTCCAGATATGCAATATCTATGGAATGGTAAATGAAAAAATAGACACACAACTAACTTCTACACAATAGGGACAGAACACAAACTGGATAGATCCACATCCTCCAATACAATTAAATTAAATACATCATTTAATCAATATATTATAGGGAATCGATACCATACCTTACATGAGCAATTTCTATCGATGTCACGTGGAGTTGTAGTGACTCAAAGCACTAGTTCCTGATATTTTAGTTCGGGACATACTTTTTTATACTTTAATATTTTTATGACCTCCTCGCCCACATAAACATATAGTTGCTGAGAAGGACAGGGCGCGTTGACGGAAGCATATTGCATAGCAGGAGAGGGGCTGCACTGCCAAGTGCCAAGGGCAGGCTATGGGGCTACGTCGAAAGCAAGGAAGTGGAGCTCTGCCTATTTCGTGCTTTACTAAAAATAATAATTGCTAAGTACTTTAGTTGTATTATTTATTTTTACTGATTTTCATTGTAAATGCAGAATGAAAAAAGAGATACAGAGAAGGGGGGGGGGGGGGGGGGGGGGGGGGGGGGGGGAAGACTGTACATTTGGTGCTATACTCAGAGAAAAAAAACCCCCCCGAAGTGGTGGCTTTACAAGTTTAATCGTACTATTAAGTTTGGTTGATGATCCAACCAGCTCAATCAAGCTGGGTCTTGAAAAGGCCATTGCAGATTTTTTTTTCTATTCAAAGAACATGTATTAGAATACGTATGGTCTAGAATATGATAAGTCTAGATTGAAGAGCCCCATTATGTGAAGAGTCATGTAATCATGTGAAGAGTCATGTAATCTCTATTTAAACTGTTGCTCAATGAATGGATAGTGCTAAGCCAATTACTATCATGGTATCAGCCTGATTACCGATCCTGACTTCTCTCCTACCTCGTGTCCCTCCTCCCTCCTCCCTCCTCCCATCCTTCCTCCTCCATGGCAGATGACGACGCCCAGGCTGCAGCCATCGTCGCTGCTCTCCCTCCTCCCAACCCCGGCCCGAGCTTGGCTTCGGCTCTCGCCACGATCAATGTCAAAACTCATATCCCCTTCGCCCTCGAACTCAATCCACCCAATTATTCCACTTGGCGTGAATTATTCCTCACTCTCGCCGGAAAATTTGGTGTGCTATCTCACATCGATGGCACCCCAGCACCCGAAGCTCCTGATGCTACATGGTTGGCGATTGATTGCTCAATCCGCTCTCTCATCTACTCGTCGTCGTCCCCCCACGTGAAGCGCCTCATCATGGAGAGCGGCGCCTCTGCCCACACCATATGGACCAAGGCGGCCAATCTCTTCCTCGACAACAAAGCATCTCGTGCCATGACTCTTGAAGCCAAGTTCCGCTCTTTGTCCCAGGGCGATTTGCCAGTACTTGAATATGCTCAGCAGCTCAAAGACCTCGCTGATGGGCTCGCTGATTTGGATCAACCGGTCAGGGATCCTACCCTATTGCTCGCCCTCCTCCGCGGCATCAACAAGCCCCTCCGTGGCATGGCCTCCGTATTGAAGATGGAGACTCCGCTGCCCTCGTTCCTTGAGGCCCAGTCGCTCCTTACTCTAGAGGAGTCTGAGCTCCCGGCATCCACCTCGGCTACCGCCTTCACTGCATCCAGCGGTGTCCTCGTGCTTCTGTGTCAGCACCTACTGCTGCCTTCGCTGCACCACCTGCGCCAACGGCATCTCGTCCCCCATCTCGCCCTTGGGGGCCCGGCAAGGGGAAGGGCAGGGGCAACAACAACAGCTGGTGTGCTCCTCGTCCATGGGCCAACCCATGGAGTGGCTCCTTCCAAATGTGGCCTATGCCTGGCCAAGGAATCGTGGGTGCTCGCCCCGGCTCTGGGATGTTTCAACACCAACTCCGTCCTCCACCGGCACAGGCACATGTTGCTGCTGCTACCTAGCCGGGCTACCCCTATGGTGTCTACAATTATGGCGCCTACGTCACTCCTTTAGCTGTTGCTCCTGTTGATCCAATGGCGTCCTAGAACCAGGCTGCCTTGGCCAACGCCTTCAACACTATGACCCTGTAGCAACCATACGCTACTTGGTTCATGGACTCCGGTGCATCCTCGCATCTTTCATCATCATCTGGTAATCTCTCTTCCATCAATTCCTTCATTCCTTCCAACTCAAATATCATTGTTGGTAATGGTACCCGTTTACCCATCACGTGTTCTGGTAACACTTTGCTTCCTAACCCCATCCACCCCCTACATCTTTCCAATGTCCTTGTTTCACCCCAGCTCATAACAAATCTTGTTTCAGTTTGTCAATTCACTAAAGATAATTCTTGGTCCGTTGAATTGACCCCTTTGGTTTATCTGTGAAGGATCTCCACACCAGGACGGTGCTCCACCGATGTGATAGTTCTAGAGACCTATACCCGCTCCTTTTGACGTCCACAACTCCTCCCAGCGCCCTCCTTGCAACAATGGAGACGACTTGGCACCGACGGTTGGGACATCCCAGCGTCGAAGTCCTTTCACGCTTGTGCTCCAATAAGTCAATTTCTGTTACTCCTAGTACTCATGACACTTCTTTGTGCCATGCATGTCAGCTGGGTCGTCATACTCTCTTGTCCTTCTCCAATTCCTTGTCAAGGGCTTCCAAACCTTTCGAATTGATTCACTGTGACTTGTGGACGTCCCCCATCATGAGCATATCCGGGTTTAAATACTATCTTGTGTGTTTGGAAGATTTCACTCATTATTTATGGACTTTTCCTCTCAAACTAAAATCTAAAACATTCACAACCTTACGCCATTTTCATAGCTATGTGTTCACTCATTTCAATTGTCGTATGCAATTTGTTCAAAGCTACAATGGTCGTGAATTTGACAATAATGCTGCTCGCTCATTCTTTCTTGAACAAGGCATTCATCTTCGCCTTTCTTGCCCCCATACATCCCAACAGAACGGCAAGGCCGAACGCGTTATTCGGTCCACCAACAATATCATGCGCACCTTGCTATTTCAAGCTTCTATGCCTCCTGCCTATTGGGTCAAGTCCCTTCGCACCGCTACTCATCTTTTTAATCTACACCCACCAAAACGCTTCACAATCGAACTCCCCATCAAATTCTATTTGGCACACCCCCCCACTTATGATCACCTCCACGATTTCAGATGTCGTTGTTATCCTAATTTATCAGCCACCATGCCTCATAAACTTGCTCCGTGCTCTACCGAATGTGTCCTCCTTGGTTTCTCGGATAACCACAAAGGTTATTGTTGCCTTGACCTTTCTACAAATCGTATGATCATCTCTTGTCATGTAATCTTTGACGAAAACCAATTCCCTTTTGCACGCGGCTCACTGGCACCTTTGAGTGTCTATAATTTTTTGGATGACACAGATACTGCCCTAGAGGTGCCAGGCGTTTCCCCATGGCGACATCAGGTCCCACTAGTCCTTCAGCGGCCACACTGGGCGCCAGTGCTGCCACTCCATCGACAGCAGCGCCCACCCCTGGCACTAGAAATTGGCAATAGCCGGGTCTAGGTATGGCGTCCATAGCAGCTGATGTGCATCACAGGCTGGAGTCCAGCGCCAGCGAGGTGCATGCTCCTGTTGCTAGTTCGAGACGCCAACCAGGACCGAGCGCCGGTTCGCTCCCTGTTGTCGGTCCATGACAACACTAGGACCGAGTGCCACTATTCCTGGTCTGGGCCTACGACTCAGGCACTCTAGCGATCAGGTGCTACCATCTATGGCCAGTGCCTCCTATCGGCCGTTGGTCACACAGGTGTACACGCGCCGACAATCTCTTGTGGCACCAATAGCACCCTTTGGCTCCACAGCTACAGCGGAGTCGCCCTCTGCAGCAATGGCGCCATCAATAGCAGTAGCACCAGCTCCTACGCCCATGCCCACAGCTACTACAGCACCCTCAGCCGTGGTGGCGCCCTCTGGCTCCACCTCCACTGTTATACTGGCTGCTCTCCGCTCCTCACAAGCATCTATTGTTCCCATTTCTCCTATTACTAGCATGCTATGCAAACCAGGGGCAAGTCTGGCATCAGTCAACCGCGACAACATTTCAACTTGTCTATGGTTTCATCTATGGGCTTTACAGATATTAGCTCACTTCCAACTACATATCGAGGTGCCCTCTCAGATCCAAATTGGAAGCGTGCTATGGAGGAAGAATATGGTGCTCTTCTTGCAAATTAGACATGGGACCTTGTACCACCACCACCACATGCTAATATTGTCTCAGGCAAATGGCTCTATCGCCACAAACTCAATGCTGATGGATCTCTAGCTCGGTACAAGGCTCGCTGGGTCGTATGTGGTTTCTCTCAGCAACACGGTCTTGATTATGATGAAACATTCAGTCCGGTGGTTAAGCCTGCAACCATTCGGACGGTATTATCTCTTGCCATTTCTAGTGATTGGCCTATTCATTAGTTAGATGTTAAAAATGCATTCTTACATGGCACTCTCAATGAAACTATCTACTGCCAACAACCTCCTAGGTTTGTTGATCTAGCATGGCCTAATTATGTGTGCAAGCTTAACAAAGATCTCTATGGCCTCAAACAGGCTCCGCGAGCTTGGTACAGCCAATTCCAGGCATTCGTCACCTCGACTGGTTTCTGGGCTTCTCACTGTGACAACTCATTGTTCATCTACACTAATGGGGCAGATGTGGCCTACCTATTGTTGTATGTGGATGATATCATATTGATAGCTTCCTCTCAACATCTTCTTCAACATATTATTGGCTCTCTACAGCAGGAATTTGCCATGACGGATCTTGGTAAACTTCATTACTTCTTGGGAGTTTCTGCTCAACAATCATCCACAGGTCTCTTCAATCTCAAGCTAAATATGATGCTGAAATTTTGGCTAAGGCAAATATGTCTTCATGTAATCCTTGTCAAACCCCGCTTGAGGTTCATTCCAAACTATCCTCCCAAGATGGACCACCAGTTGCCAATCCAACTCTCCATCACGGTCTTGCTGGTGCCTTACAATACTTGACTCTTACACGGCCAAATATCGCTCATGTTGTTCAACAAGTCTGTTTATATAGCATGACCCTTGGGAGTCTCACTTTTCTCTCATCAAACGCATTTTGCGTTATATCAAAGGCACTATGGAGTATGGACTTGCTATTTCTCGCAGTCGGTCACATGAGTTAGTTGTTTACTTAGATGCGGATTGGGCCGGCTACCCCGATGAAAGGATCAAGATGCCCAAGAGGGGGGGTGAATTGGGCTAATTCTAAATTCTCTTGCAATAATCAAATCCTACGGATAGCCCAATTAACCCCTTGTGCCTAGAAAAGTGTTTATATCAAACTAATACACAACAACCTCGCAACCTATGTTCCAAACTTACTCTAGCAAGCAATTCTATGGATGTAAAACAAGTATTGAATTGCTCAAAGTAAATACTCAAAGTAAGTGCTCAAAGTAAATAGAGAGAGAAAGGAACACGGCGATGTTTTGCCGAGGTATCGGAGAGTTGCCACTCCCCACTAGTCCTCGTTGGAGCACCCGTGCAAGGGTGTAGCTCCCCCTTGATCCGCGCAAGGATCAAGTGCTCTCTACGGGTTGATTCTTCGACACTCCATCGCGGCGAATCACCCAAAGCCGCTCACAACTTGAGTTGGGTCACCCACAAACTCCGCCGGGTGAACACCAAACTCCCAATCACCACCAAGCCGTCTAGGTGATGGCGATCACCAAGAGTAACAAGCACGAACTCTCACTTGACCATGCGAAGCCTAATGAGAAGATGGATGCACACTTTGCTACTCTTGATTTGCTAGTGAGGCTACTCTCTTGGATTCTCAAATCACAAACACCTCACTAGGACCTTGCTCTTCTTGGCACTCACAAACATGTTTCTCAGCTGTTGGAATGAGCAAAAGTTACTCCACTCACGAGTGGAGCTTCTATTTATAAGGCAGCCTGAAAAACGAACCTTTATGAGCTTCTGCGGGATGACCGGACGCTCCGATCGATTTGACCGGACGCTCCGGTCAGTTCTACCCGCGAACAGCATTCAAGTGATGACCGGACGCTGTCAGGGTCCGGTCAGTACAGACCGGACGTGTTCGGTCGCTCTTGGATGCTTACTGTAAACGACCGGACACTGGATACTCAGGGTCCGGTCACCACTGACCGGACGCGTCCGGTCACTCTTTCCCAAGTCTGGACCCTTACTGGAGTCGACCGGACACAAGCCCTCAGCGTCCGGTCACACGACCTTCCAGCGTCCGGTCACACCAGACTTGTTCTTCATGGTCAAATGAACTGATCGGACCCTGCGGCCAGCGTCCGGTCGCGCCGGAGCCAGCGTCCGGTCAGTGTTTGACCCTCCATTCACTTCCAACTTTCGAACATATGTGAATGAAGTTTGCTCCAAAGGATCTTAGGCATTCATAGGAGCTACCTAGAGCTAGTTTTAACAAGTGTGCACCACACCTAACTCACTAGACTCAACTAGGTCAAGCTACCCGTTCATACCCCCCTTAATAGTACGGCCAAAGGAAAAACAAAGTCCTAAACTACTCTAAGTGTCTCTCCAACTCCAATCGACACTTAGAACTAGTTATCCTTAACCTTGTCGTCCATCCTTTGAAAACCGAAACGATTTCCATCGTAGGGGCATGACAACCTCGATTGCCCAATCGATCTCCATTACTATGACCTAACCTAATTGCCTCTGCAAAACACACGTTAGTCATAGTAATCTTGTATTGACATTAATCACCGAAATCCAACTAGGGGCCTAGATGCTTTCAATCTCCCCCTTTTTGGTGATTGATGACAACACCACCTCGAGTATGTTATGGAGTGAGGTTTTTGACGGGCTTGGTTCATATAAGCTTTTGTCAAAAAGAACAAAAGAGTTAGTCAAGCTTATATGACCCAAGCCAACACAATGTACTCAAAGGATATGAATTAAGCATGAGTACAAATAACAAAGCTCATTTGCTTCGAAGTATAAACGCGGAAGCAAAAGCAAATGAGCATTACACAAGTGATATGACATATAGATAAAGCAAAGTAGAAGTCACACATGTCAAATATCACAACCACGTAGATAGCACTATCACATATATATAATAGTATGCATGAAAGTAAACACACGAATGCATAAGTAATAGTGTATCACACAAATAAAACTCCAAATGTATATAATAAGCTAATATTAGATAACTAGCTCCCCCCTAAAACTCGCTCCCCCTAAGTCTACATACTCAAACCCTCTCCCCCTTTGGCGTCAAACACCAAAACCTACGGGTCGGTCGGCGGGGCTGCAGCGGACGAGTCGGGCGCTGAAGTACGTGGAGCAAGATGGAACTGGGCACCATCATCATCTGACCCTGAGCTCTGAACTGACTGACCCTCTGAAGCAGGAAGTGTCGCTGAAGCGGTCTGGGTCTGAGCTGGGGCTGGTGCTGCCTGTGAAGCTGCAAGTATGTCTGTCGTAGGATCTGACGAGGCGACAGACGAGGGGAGCCTCTGAGTAGTCATGATAGCTGGAGCTGCTGTAGACGGACCGGCAGTATGCATGTGAGGCGGAGTAGGCATGTTGGTCAACTCGCTGAATGATGCTCCAAGACTCCTGGAGACTGACGTCTCAGGCACAAATAGCAAGGAAGACTGCTCTGGTGAGAAACTCGTGTGATAAGGAGTGAACTACGGGGCTACACCAGGTGAGGCTAAACACTGGGACACCTATACAGGAGGTGAAGTAAACTGAGCTAGAGGCTGTCCCTGACTCTGAAGCCCGATGGGCTGTACTGCTGGAGTCGTCGAAGTGGTAGGAGGCTGTGCAAGCTGGGGCGAAGGCTGTGGCAGTGGGACCCCAATGGCTGTCACTATATGCTGCATGAATCCCATGAGCTGCTGCTGCATAAGTAACTGCTGGTGCTGAAGGAGCTGCTGCTACCGCTGGAACTCGTCCTGATGAGCCTGAAACTGTGCGAAGTTGGCAGCTGTCTCCTGTGCCTGTCGTGTCTGATCCTGCTGCATCCGCTCAAGAATAGCAATGAGAGCGGGGTCTGTCTATGGAGTAGGTGGAGCAGAACTGGAGCTACCGGCCTCTACATCATGTCTGCGTGGAGGCATCTGAGGTATAGGCTGGTAGTTGTCGTCAGAGCTGTCACTGTACTCGCTCACCTCCTGCTGTGCCTCTAGCTCCTCCTCCTTAGTGGCTGCAATCCCTCTGATGACCTCATCCTACTGAGCTGCGGACTCTGGCATGTCGGGACAACGGCTAGGCTATCTGGGTGCCTGAGGAGTGGCGTGTCTGATCCTCTGTGACAGGTTGTAGGCTGGGAACTCTGTAGTGGCACCTGTATACTCATCCATCATACCAGGGGGCTTATCAAGCACAACTCTGCAGATGAGGAACATGATCCAGTGAGCATAGGGAAGCTGCCTGTGACCCTTGAATCCCTCAGCTATAGTATCCTCCATCTCTGAAAGAAGGAGGTCCCAGATGTCAAATACTGTCATCTGCATGATGGCATTGAGAAGCCAGAGCTGTAAGCGAGTCAGGCCCTCCCTGTATCCCAACCTGGGAAGCAGTGTCCTCCTGATGATGGCCTCTAGTATCCTCGCTGTAGGAGTCAAGTCACTGGGGTTCCTGCTCGACCCCTCTCCAAATGGCTCCTTGAAGCAATGCCGTACTAAATCTGTAGGGGGCACCTGCCCTCCATGAGGACGCCTGGGAGGCTCCTGATGTCCATAGCAAACCTCATGCATCTTTACAGGCTGCTCCTATAGCCTCAATATCTCTCTGGCTCTGCCACTCGTCACTCTGTAGTCTTTGCCTCTGAAAGCAAAGTGAATGAATCTATGATGAGGATCGATGTAGAGTGAGGCATAAAACTGACGGACCCAAGATGGTACATATATGCCCGTCCGTCCAATCAAATCTGTCAGTCCTGGCAAATATGACAAGTATGGCCGAATGCTCTCTCCAGCTGTTGCCACAATAGACTCTATCTGACAGACCCTCTAAGATCTGAACACTGCCCCACTGTTGAGATATGCATTATAGAAATCCTCCTGCAGTGGCGTGTAGAACCCCTCAGCTGCTCTCTCATCCCTCCTCGGAGGAAACCAAACCTCAAACTCAACAAAACGCAGCTGCTGAACCTACCTGGCTGTAGCTACCCCCAAGTCGAGGTGTACCACTAGAGGTGGACCCTGTGGTCTGGGCGGAGGGCGTGAACCCCTGCGCTATGTAACTAGCCTCGGTGGAACTGCAGCACTGGTACGACTCGAGCGGCGTAGCTGAGGTGCCAGCTCGGTCTCCTAACTCTCCTGAGCCTCCTAGGCTGGCTGAGGCTCTGCTGGTGGGGGCTGCTGCTGTGCTGACGGACCCTCCTCAATGGCAACCCGTCGTCCTGCAAGCGTGGCAGTCCCAGCTGGACTACCGTGACGACGCTCAACATCCTCAATCGCAGCTCTGACTGTGGGTGAAACTGGCTGATCTGCAATGACAACTCCGCTGCGGGTACCACCTCTCTCGGCACGCTCTGCGGCCTCTGCAACAGCTGCTGCTCTCGCTGTCTCTGCGTCGGGGTACTTCCGCTTCTTGGATGTTACCTGCTTGGTTGACTTGCCCTTAGATCCGGCTGGCTGGCGAGGCGGGGGCCTCCGATCATCATCACCTAGGCCACCACCAACGATCTTGGTGCGAGCCATCTGAACTGACAAGATGGTGAACTGTCGCTGATGAAGATCAACTGTCAAACTGCCGCTTTCGAGGCTTGGCCTCGATCCTTACTCACGAGCTTGGCTCCGAGTTGACTGCCAACTGCCAGATGAAACACAACGGAACCGACTCGCTGCACGATAGAATAGATGGATATACAAATAAATACCATATGTCTAATAGATGCGAAATCCTAATAGAGAAAGCAATGTAGATGCGAACTTGAATAGAGTCGCTTTCTACCTGACGATCAGCGATCCGAGAAGAGATAAGATGTCACGCGGGGGATCTCGGAACTGGCTAGGGTTAGGTCAAACGCCCTGAATGCAATGGGGAATCAGTGCATTTAGAATTTGATCTAGGTCATTGAAAAAATAAAACTTGCCTTACCAATCAAGGGGATGGTAGGGCTAGGGCACTTCGACGAGATGACCGGCAGTCTTGCCAATGGCGGAGCGGCGAGCTAGGGCGCGAGGTGGCCGGCGTGGTGCTGTAGAGGCGCGGCAGGGCTGGAGCTCAGCGGCGGCGGCTTGGGCTAGGGCATATGACCGCGCTGGTTAGGTTAAGGAAGAGGAACAGCGAAGGCTCGGTTAAATAATCCCCCAAACGCGACAGAAAAAGGAAACCGAAAAGAGTCCTGAAGTCGCGCGAGATCCACTGACCGGACGCTCCGGTGGTAGCGACCGGACGCTACCACCCAGCGTCCGGTCGATTCCAGAGAGGTCCAAATCCTCTGGAATCGGGACCGGACGCGTCCGGTGGTCCATGACCGGACGCAGGCAGGGTCCGGTCAGTACTGCTTGTCCTTCCTTGATCGACCGGACGCTGAACCCTTCCTGACCGGACGCACAGACGCAGCGTCCGGTCACTCCTTCATCAGCAGTTCACCTCCTATGAACTGACCGGACGCTGGACAGAAGCGTCCGGTGCAGCGTCCGGTGCACCTTTTCCAACAAATCTTCAAACTTCCTTCGCGCTGCCTGTTCCCAATCAAGTCCCAACTTGAATAAGATCCAAATAAACACCAATTGGGACTGATGTGAGTGACCTCTCTCAAATCCTCATATTTTTCAGAATATTTTGCCTTAGGCTATAAATCTTTTTAAGAAAATAGGCAACAAGAGGGCAAATGGAACAAAACGACAAAACAACATTCATGCATATGTAATACTTGTAAGTAAATCTAGTTGCTTGTCAAGTTTGATCCAAGGTTAAGCTTCTTCACACGCTTTTCGGCGGTTATCTTAACCATGTTAGACAAGCCCTATATGCATTGCCACAAATTAAACATGTTGTATATTACAATGAATGCAAGGGACAACACAAGCTCAATTTTTAGTGAAGTTACTAAAATCAAGTACATTGAGCTCATTCCGCAATCTACAAAATGTAGCCTCATCTAGCGGTTTAGTGAAGATATCCGCTAATTGGTCTTCGGATCTTACACCTTCTAGTGATATATCATTTTTAGCTACATGATCTCTTAGAAAGTGATGGCGGATATCTATATGCTTGGTGCGAGAGTGTTGAACCGGATTATTTGCAAGTTTTACCGCACTTTCATTGTCACACAAAAGAGGAACTTTCTCTAGAACTACTCCATAGTCTAGTAAAGTTTGTTTCATGTATAATATTTGTGCACAACAAGCACCCGCGGCAATGTATTCCGCTTCGGCGGTGGACAAAGCCACACTATTTTGTTTCTTGGAGGACCAAGACACAAGTGATCTACCAAGCAAATGGCACCCTCCGGATGTGCTCTTTCTATCAACTTTGCATCCGGCGTAGTCCGAATCGGAATAGCCAATTAATTCAAATAAAGCTCCTTTGGGATACCAAAGGCCAATGCTTGGTGTGTGCTTAAGATACCTAAGGATTCTTTTTATGGCAATTAAATGTGTTTCCTTAGGACTAGCTTGAAATCTAGCACACATACACACACTAAACATGATGTCGGGCCTAGATGCGGTTAAATATAACAAGCTACCAATCATAGAACGGTAGAGAGTTTGATCAACCGAGTTACCTCCCTCATCTAGGTCGAGATGTCCATTGGTAGGCATTGGGGTCTTGATTGGCTTACATTCATCCATCTTGAATCTCTTGAGAAGATCTTTTGTGTATTTCTCTTGAGAGATGAAGATGTCTTCTTTCATTTGCTTGACTTGAAAACCAAGAAAGAATGTAAGCTCACCAATCATTGACATCTCGAACTCCTTAGACGTCAATTCACCAAATTCTTTGCATGAGTCTTCATTTGATGATCCAAAGATGATATCATCAACATATACTTGACAAATGAAGATATGCCCATCAAGCTTCTTGGTGAATAGTGTGGTGTCGACCTTCCCAATGGTGAAGCCCTTCTCAATAAGGAAATCCCGAAGGCGCTCATACCAAGCTCTTGGGGCTTGCTTAAGCCCATATAGTGCCTTGGACAACCTATAAACATGATTAGGATATCTAGGGTCTTCAAACCCGGGAGGTTGATCAACATAGACTAGTTCATTAATAAAGCCATTTAAGAATGCACTTTTCACATCCATTTGATATAGTTTCATTTCATGATGTGATGCATATGCAAGAAGGATACGGATGGCTTCCAATCTTGCAACCGGTGCAAAGGTTTCTCCAAAATCCAAACCTTCAACTTGAGAGAACCCCTTTGCAACTAGTCTTGCCTTGTTCCTCACAACAACACCTTGATCATCTTGCTTGTTGCGGAACACCCACTTTGTTCCAATGACTCTTGCACCTTTTGGTCGCTCTTCAAGATTCCAAACTTCATTGCGAGTGAAGTTGTTCAACTCTTCATGCATGGCATTGATCCAATCCGGATCTTTAAGAGCTTCTTCTACCTTGGTAGGCTCATAGCAAGAGACAAAAGAGTGATGAGCAATAAATGAGGTAAGTTTTTGAGATCGAGTCATCACCCCCTTTGTTGGACTCCCTATGATGAGATCTTGTGGATGATCTTGTAGGAGAGGTGTATTTCTTCTATTGACCACTTGAGGAGGAGGTTGTGGAGCATCAACATCTTGTGCTTGTACCACCATTTGCTCATGGGAGATATGAGTATCTTCATTTTCTACTCTCCCAACTTTTTCACCATCTTGTGGTACATTTGATGAAGAAGGTTGGTTAATAACTTGTACATCATCTTCATCATCTTTTGGCTTGATGTCTCCCACCGGAATATTCTTCATAGCCTCCCTCAATGGTTCATCACCTACATTATCAAGATTCTCATGTGCTCCTTGGGAGCCGTTAGATTCATCAAATTCCACATCATATGTTTCTTCAACCAAGCCGGTGGCATGATTAAATACTCTATATGCTTTGGACTTCAATGAGTAACCAACAAGAAAACCTATATCACAACGCCTTTGAAACTTCTCTAGGTGTTGCCGCTTCTTGTAGATGTAGCACTTGCAACCAAACACCCTAAAGAAGGAGACGTCCGGCTTCTTCCCATTGAGCAACTCATATGGTGTCTTGACAAGGAACTTTTGAAGAAATAGGCGGTTGGATGCATAACATGCGGTGTTTATTGCTTCTGCCCATAGAGCTTCGGGGGTGTTGTACTCATCTAGCATTGTCCTTGCAAGAGTGATCAAAGTCCGGTTCTTCCTCTCAACTACACCATTTTGTTGAGCAGTATAGGTTGCGGAGACTTCATGTTTGATTCCAACTTCATCACAATAAGCTTCTATGTTTGTGTTGTCAAACTCTTTGCCATTGTCACTTCTTATTTTCTTGAGCTTCACTTCAAATTCATTTTGAGCTCTCTTGGCAAACTTCTTGAAGCAAAATGCAACTTTGGATTTGTCATGAAGGAAGAACACCCATGTATATCTTGAATAGTCATCCACAATCACAAGACAATAGAGATTTCCTCCCAAACTCTTGTATGTTGTTGGTCCAAATAAATACATGTGTAGGAGTTCTAGCACTCTTGTGGTTGACATGAAAGCTTTGGTTGGATGAGTGTTTGCAACTTGCTTGCCGGCTTGACATGCACTACAAAGCTTGTCCTTCTCAAATTTCACATCCTTCAACCCTCTCACCAAATCATTCTTCATAAGCTTCTTGAGTGAGCTCATCCCGACATGAGCAAGTCTTCTATGCCATAGTCACCCAAGTGTTGTTTTGGTGAATAGGCAAGTCTTCAAGTTTGCATCTTCGGAGGTGAAGTCAACTAGATATAAGTTGTTGTATCTAAATCCATTGAATATCACTTGATTGTCATCTACCTTGGATACAACAACCTCCTTCTCGGTGAATAAGCATTGAAAACCAAGATCACATAATTGCCCAACGGATAGCAAGTTGAAACTCAATGAAGCAACATAGAGCACGTTGGAGATGGAATGATCATTTGATATTGCCACTTTGCCCAATCCTTTAACCTTGCCCTTTGAATTATCTCCAAATGTTATTTTCTCTTGTCCATCTACCTCTTTATCTAGTGAGGTGAACATATGAGGATCACCGGTCATATGTTGAGTGCAACCACTATCAATAACCCAATGACTTCCACCGGTCTTGTAGTTCACCTACACATAAGAGATTCAAGCTTTAGGGATCTAAGCTTGTTGAGGGCCCTTCACCTTCTCAACAAGTGACTTAGCCACCCAAATTTTCTTAGGCCTACTCTTGTTGGGGGGACCTAAGAACATGACTTTCATCTTTCCACTCGAATCTTTTCTAAGCATGTAGTGAGCATTGAAAGCAAAGGGTCTAGCATGCTTGGGCAAGGGTTGTGGTGGTGGAGTTTGACACTCATGAGCAAAGTGGCCTTCTTGTCCACACTCAAAACATCTCTTTGGCTTTGGCTTTGGCTTTGGCTTTGATTGTTGGTGTTGAGCTTGAGCCTTCTTCTTCTCTACACTTGCCATATATCCAATGCCACTTCTATCCATCTTCATGATGGTATTCATGAGTAGCTCACTTTGGAGATGCTTGCCTCTAGCAAACTTGCTCAATCCCACCTTGAGATGCTCTTTTTCCATCTTGAGCTTCTTGTTCTCTTCCTTGAGAATATCATTGTTCTTCTCCTCCTTGAGTTTCTTGATTTCTTCTTTTAGCTTCTCATTCTCAAGGATCACCTCTTGTCATGATCAAGATTTTCTAGCACAATGGTGTTGTGACTTTTCATCTCTTCAAGATCTTTCATGAGCTTCTCATTGTCACTCTTGAGCTTGACATACTCATCATAGTCATTGCACTCAACCACTTGCTTGCCCTTGCTACTAGATCCATGCTCAATGCTTTCATCAATTAAATCATCACATGAGGTAGCTATATCAATCTTAACAACATGGTTAGTAGCATCATGTGGCTCATTTGGTAAGAATTCTTGTGCAATAATAAGGGTATCATAATTGATCTTTAGAGTTGTATATTCATCTTTTAGCTTATTGTGACTAGTGATAAGCTCATTGTGCACCCACTCAAGTTTATCATTTTTATCTTTAAGCTCTTTCTTAGAAGATTTGAGCTCCTTGAGTTTGGATGATATAGAATCATTTGTTTCTTTGAGCTCATCATTAGCCTTTTCTAATGTATCACACTTAGCTAAGAGTGAATCATTTTTAGCATCAAGTTTTTCATTTGTAGCTCTACTCTTTCTAATGATCTTAGTATATTTTCTTAGTATTTTGATAAGATCATCATATGTAGGTGAGTCATCATCATCGCTATCACTATCATCATCACTAGCATGTTCATCATCACTACTATCATCACTCTTAGTTACCTTGCGTTCACCTTTGGCCATAAGGAATAGGTGTGTAGAGGATGATGGCGATGGTGGCGGTGAAGATGCAAGATCAATAGCAATGGCGGCCACCTTTTCATCGTCACTATCATCATCGGATGATCCACTTGATGAATCAATGTCCGTGAGCCAATCACCGACAATGTAGGCCTTGCCACTCTTCTTCTTCTTGTAGAAGTCCCTCTTTTTGCCATCTCTCTTCTTGTATGGCTTGTTCTTTTTCTTTTCATCTTCATCGCTTGACTCATCTTTCTTGCCCTTGTTCTTGAACTTTTCTTTCTTGGGCTTTGTGCATTGATGAGCTAGGTGGCCAAGTTCACCACAATTGTAGCAATCAATCTCGGAGATTGGCTTTCTTCTTGAGCTAGTGAAGAACTTCTTCTTCTTGCCATCAAACTTGATGCCACTCTTATTTAGCCTTTTTAGCATCTTGGTGGTCTTCTTCACCATGAGGGCAAGGCTTTCTTCATCATCTTCATCACTTGAGCTCTCATACTCAAGTCTTGCTTTGCCCTTGTCTTGGCTAGCTTTGAATGCTAAGTCCTTCTCTTTCTTCTTTGTAGAGGATGAGCCATCTTGTGGTGTGATGTGCATGTACATCTCATGAGCATTGATCTTTCCCAAGATTTGTGTCGGTGTAGCGGCGGAAAGATCACCTTGATGTAGCACGGTCACAATGTGCCCATATTTATCAATGGGGAGGACACTCAAGATTTTTCTCACAACGTCGGATGGTGACATTTGAGTAAGTCCAAGCCCATTGACTTCCTCTACAAGAACATTTAATCGAGAGTACATCTCATTAGCACTTTCTTTGGGAAACATCTCAAAAGAATTTAGCTTTTTAATCACAAGATGATAGCGTTCCTCACGCTCACTCTTGGTTCCCTCATGGAGCGCACAAACGTCCGACCATAGTGCATGGGCGTCTTTGTGGTTCCTTACGCGATTGAACACATCTTTGCAAAGGCCTCTAAAGATGGTGTTGCGAGCCTTTGCATTCCATTTTTCATAATTCACTTCATCGCCTTGAAGTTGTGCGGCATTCCTAGGTGCTGGGAACCCTTGAGAGGCGGCTCTAAGAATTCCAACATCTAGAGCTTCTAAGTATGCCTCCATGCGGATTTTCCAATATGGAAAATCATCTCCCTCAAAGATAGGAGGAGGTCCATCCCCGTGAGACATCTTGCTCTAAGCGATTAAGCTTAAAAATATGAGCACGAGGCTCTGATACCAATTGAAAGGATCAAGATGCCCAAGAGGGGGGGGGGTGAATTGGGCTAATTCTAAATTCTCTTGCAATAATCAAATCCTACGGATAGCCCAATTAACCCCTTGTGCCTAGAAAAGTGTTTATATCAAACTAATGCACAACAACCTCGCAACCTATGTTCCAAACTTACTCTAGCAAGCAATTCTATGGATGTAAAACAAGTATTGAATTGCTCAAAGTAAATACTCAAAGTAAGTGCTCAAAGTAAATAGAGAGAGAAAGGAACACGGCGATGTTTTGCCGAGGTATCGGAGAGTCGCCACTCCCCACTAGTCCTCGTTGGAGCACCCGCGCAAGGGTGTAGCTCCCCCTTGATCCGCGCAAGGATCAAGTGCTCTCTACGGGTTGATTCTTCGACACTCCGTCGCGGCGAATCACCCAAAGCCGCTTACAACTTGAGTTGGGTCACCCACAAACTCCGCCGGGTGAACACCAAACTCCCAATCACCACCAAGCCGTCTAGGTGATGGCGATCACCAAGAGTAACAAGCACGAACTCTCACTTGACCACGCGAAGCCTAATGAGAAGATGGATGCACACTTTGCTACTCTTGATTTGCTAGTGAGGCTACTCTCTTGGATTCTCAAATCACAAACACCTCACTAGGACCTTGCTCTTCTTGGCACTCACAAACGTGTTTCTCAGCTGTTGGAATGAGCAAAAGTTACTCCACTCACGAGTGGAGCTTCTATTTATAAGGCAGCCTGAAAAACAAACCGTTATGAGCTTCTGCGGGATGACCGGACGCTCCGATCGATTTGACCGGACGCTCCGGTCAGTTCTACCCGCGAACAGCATTCAAGTGATGACCGGACGCTGTCAGGGTCCGGTCAGTACCGACCGGACGCGTCCGGTCGCTCTTGGATGCTTACTGTAAACGACCGGACGCTGGATACTCAGGGTCCGGTCACCACTGACCGGACGCGTCCGGTCACTCTTTCCCAAGTCTGGACCCTTACTGGAGTCGACCGGACGCAAGCCCTCAGCGTCCGGTCACACGACCTTCCAGCGTCCGGTCACACGACCTTCCAGCGTCCGGTCACACCAGACTTGTTCTTCACGGTCAAATGAACTGACCGGACCCTGCGGCCAGCGTCCGGTCGCGCCGGAGCCAGCGTCCGGTCAGTGTTTGACCCTCCATTCACTTCCAACTTTCGAACATATGTGAATGAAGTTTGCTCTAAAGGATCTTAGGCATTCATAGGAGCTACCTAGAGCTAGTTTTAACAAGTGTGCACCACACCTAACTCACTAGACTCAACTAGGTCAAGCTACCCGTTCATACCCCCCTTAATAGTACGGCCAAAGGAAAAATAAAGTCCTAAACTACTCTAAGTGTCTCTCCAACTCCAATCGACACTTAGAACTAGTTATCCTTAACCTTGTCGTCCATCCTTTGAAAACCGAAACGATTTCCATCGTAGGGGTATGACAACCTCGATTGCCCAATCGATCTCCATTACTATGACCTAACCTAATTGCCTCTGCAAAACACACGTTAGTCATAGTAATCTTGTATTGACATTAATCACCGAAATCCAACTAGGGGCCTAGATGCTTTCACCCGACACTCGTTGCTCCACTTCTGGATATTTTGTGTTTCTTGGTGATAACCTTATATCTTGGTCCTCTAAGCGCCAACACACCATCTCGCGATCTAGTGCTGAAGCCGAATACAGGGGTGTGGCTAATGCCATGGCTAAGGCATGCTGGATTAGTCAACTCTTGGGCGAGCTTCGTCATCCTCTAACACGTGCTACTCTTTAGATTGTGACAACATCAGTGCCGTGTATTTGTCAACAAATCCAGTTCATAATCAAAGAACCAAGCATGTGGAGATCGATCTCCATTTTGTGCGGGAGCGTGTGGCACTTGGTGCCATACGTGTTCTTCATGTTCCGACGTCCCTTCAATATGCCGATATATTTACTGAGGGTTTGCCTACTGCTGTCTTCATCAACTTCTGCTCCAGTCTCAACGTTCGCTCTTCTCCCGGTTGATACTGCGGGAGGGTATTAGAATACGTATGGTCTAGAATATGATAAGTCTAGATTGAAGAGTCCCATTATGTGAAGAGTCATGTAATCATGTGAAGAGTCATGTAATCTCTATTTAAACTGTTGCTCAATGAATGGAGAGTGCTAAGCCAGTTACTATCAACATGTATACACAAATCCAGCCATAAACTGTGTGATAGATGATGTATTGTGGTCTGTAGGAGTGGGTGCACAATCTTCATTCTAAGTGCCTATTTGGATAAGGGCTAATTGCTAGCTAGCTAGCTCTAGTGCATCTAAAGAGGAGGGCTAATATTTAAAACAAGTCTTAAACTAGTTGTTAACTAACTAGCTATCTGATCATAACTAATTTGAGTTGTAATCTCAACTAGTGACTAGTTATGGGTATAAAATATAACCCTAATAATTGCAGTTCGAACTGTAAGTTGATGTCTGGGCGTGGTCCTCCGACGCTGCAACCACAGAATCTTTGCCGCTGGTCCATTGTCGCCTTGATTCCTCCTGTTCCTTCCTGCATTTTCTCAGTTCACACATGACATGACACGCGTGAATGAATTATGAAGGGATTATGAGTGCTACATCATCCATTTCCGGAGTTCCCTTTTGCTGAGATGACGAGCTAGGCCCGTGCGTGCAAAAGTAAGCAAGTGAGGATTCTCCAACGGCTAACTTTTGGACTCCCAATGTATATATAATAATAATCAATTGTCCTCCGTTCAAAGAAAGAGAAGAGGGAGAGTAACTGAGTACACGGCAGTGTTCGGCTGGACTTAAATACTGTTCATATTGGAATGTTGTGAGAGAAAAACACTGCTTCGGCTGAAAACCGTAGCCAACCAGCCAGCCAAAAAATACCAGCCGAACACAGCCTATAACTTCAGAGCCTAGCCTGTTTAGATCCAGAGACTAATGGCCATTAGTGCTGCTGTACAAAGACCAAAACACCCTTTAGAATACACACAATCTTCAGCTTGAGGCAGAGACAGAGAGAGAAGGCTGGGCGTCCGCCCCTCGCCTGCACCATAGCACGTCGGCGCCAGCGCTGGGGCGCCAGGATGCGACCTGGAGGAGCGTCCACCCCCACTGCGCCAGATCTGGCCGCGCCCACAGGCCCCATGCCTCTCCCTCCCCAGATCTGCATGATCTAGCCACGAGAACGAGGAGGAGGCCGCGTGGTCGCCTTCGAGGACGAGGATGACGAGGAGGCCGTCCGCGAGGTGGATAGTGGCGACGTCAAGTCCGTGATCGGCGCGATAGGCTTCGCGGCGCTGCTGGTCCGGAATGGGAAGCACAGGGCGGCGGCCGGCGGCTTCCTTGCTCTCCTTTGGCTTGGGGGGACGGCGTGGTGACCCGAGTCGGCGGTGAGGACGGACGCGACGAGCACGTCGCTGCGGCGCCACTCGGGGTGCTCGATGTCGGGGCAGGCGCGGATGGAGGACGGCGTTGGGTGCCCGGGGTCAGGGCAACACAGATGGGGTGTGTGGGCCAAATTGGAGAGATGAGAGAAAAGCACTAAAGAGGGATAGTGACTGTTCTTGTTGGTCTTTATTCCCTTTTAGTCACCCAAGAGACTAATGGGAAGTCTTTAGTCACCCTTTTAGGCCCCGTCCGCGTGCCTTTAAACCCGGCTTGATCCGCTTATTTTTTTATCCGGAACAGTGTTTTTCTCTCACAAATTCCTCCAGTATTCCTCCAGAATTCCTCCAAACGAACAGGCTATTAGTCTCTCTGTTTGTAACTTAAGGGATTAAAAGGAGCTAAAAAGGAAACTAAACTCTAGTCCTGTGGAACCAAATATGCCCTAAGATTATACATACATATATAATAAAAGATCGAAGTCGCAATGTTTATATTTATTTGATATTTGAATTGAAGTTTGAAGGCTGTAATAATGCCACTCACGTTGGCATTAATCATGCCCGTGCGATCCGCGTGAACGGAGGTGCGGAGGAGGAGATCCTAGTGTCAGCAAGCAGTACCATACCGGTCCGTATATGGTACGTGGCTATATATAATATAATTCAAATAAACTAAGGGGAAGCCAATTTTACCGCCTTCAGCTTTCAGACTTGACTGAAGGCTGTGCCTCCCCGTCTCACGCGCGTGCGCCCCTGCACCTCGCGTCTCCACGGTTGCACCAGGCCCGCCTTTGCGCCAGATGCATCCGCGCCTCGCGCCTCGTGCTGCACACCTCACCCGTGCCTCGCGTCGTCTGCGTCTCGCGATGCGCTCCCCCGCGCTGCATGCATCAACTAGCCTCCATTGAACAGCAGTAGGTAGATGAGCAAATATGAAATGTTGCAACCGTATAAATATTTTATGGGTTTAAGATATAAGTTACATATGTTTCGTCTAGATATTATAAAAGTAGATCTAGTATTGCATATGTTGAAATGGCTATTTGCAATTGTTTGTTTCAAATGTTTCAGCTATTTTAAACGTACGTTGCAAGTGTTTTATCTAGATATTACCTATGTTACAGTGGCTATACATGTATGTTGCAAATGTATGTTCTAAATGTTTCACCTATTTCATACCTATGTTGCAAATGTTTCATCTGGATGTTGCATATGTTTTAGACATACGTTGCAAGCATCTATTTAAAATCTTTCATCTGTTTCAGAAGTATGATGCAAATGTGCTTATCTAGATGTTGTAGTTGTTGTACACATACGTTACAAACGCATGTTTGTAAATGTTTCACATATTTCAGATGTATATTGTAGAAGTGTTTTTATGTTGCAACACTAGCAAGTGTAGGAAGCGGGCGTATGTTTTCCCACATGCATAAGGGTCCCCACCTACATGTACATCAACAGGCACGAGGTGGGCATCAGCAGGCACGAGGCGCACAACTGCATACCTAGGCGCACTAGCATGCAGGGACGGGTTTGTAGATGCAATAGTTGCATGCGAGACGTGTACGTACAGAGTTACATGCGGGCAGCATTTACATATGGGACAGGAGGGGTAGGGTTTTTTTTGGAAAAAAGACGAGACAGACAGGGTGGGCGGAACGGGCGCAGCAGGCGTGGTGGCGTGGACGTCTGGACGCGTCCTCGTGCCAGATGTCGGGGCGCTGGTCATTACAATAAACATAACTTCCTTTAGGCTTGTTCGGTTGATATTAAAGTCAGCTGAAGCTATTTTATTGTGAGAGAAAAATACTATAGATTTCAGCCGACGAACAAGTCCGTTTCACTGGAGCCTCGTTTCGCGCTTACCTTGGCTTTCAATTCCTCACGCATAAGGCAGAACAGAGCCCCGGTGTGTGTTGCAAGCAGTTTCACTGGACCTCAAGGAATAAATTGCTAGAAAATGTGCCCTTCTTCCTTGGTAACTGCGTTCGTCAATCAACAAACAGCCTGTTCGTCTCGTCATAAATAATCATGGATTATTTACTGCTGAGGGAAAAGTACTGTTCTAGCTTATAATCCACGATCGTATACGGGCAAGCGAACAGGCTAAAATGCTCCGTTCGCTTAAAAAAATCTGGAGAAATTTGTGAGAGAAAAATACTGTTCTGGATAAAAAAAGAAGCGAATCAAGGATTTAAGCGAAAAACTTATCATTGTCAGCATCAGCATCTTTATGCATGTTTCGACGGCTGTAGGCCCCTGTGGCCCAATTCTTTATCTGATGAACTGGAGTCGCCAAAACAAACAGTTGATGACCTCGGCCCGTGCTTTGAGACTGTCTTCGATCAGGAGACCAAACACAAAATAGATAGCACGAGACCTAAAATTAATCTTTAACAGAGTAACTATACGGAAGACCTATTTTGGATTGCCTAAGAGGCACAACCAAATATGAGTATCCCCTCTCCTGGAAACCCATTTGCAGAAATAATTCTCTTTTATGTTTGACGGTTGAAAAAGATGTTGAATATGTATTGAACCTTTTACCTGTAGCGCTACCAAAGGATGAATGAGTCTTGCATTTTAGGTGTTGTTGTTAAAGATAGCCCGACGGACAAACCCACTGCCTAAATCTGTGGGAATTCCAAGGAAACAGTAACACGTGAACCTGAACTGCTTGGCTGGGCTCTGTCCTTTACCTGCTTTCTGTTTGTTTCTTTCCTTCTTTTAATAAATTTCAGTAAACAACCGATTCATTTTCACGTTTCAAAAAGTTAGAAGGCCCTGTTTAATAGAAAACCGTGGTAAATATTAAGAAGTTATATAGTTTCAGAATTAATAGGCATGCAAAATCAAAGGTTTACAATTGAGAAACAGGGTGTAGGGTGGAGTTTTTGCCCTAACCCGATGTTATGGCCACTTCCTCGCCTCTCGACCTCGCCGTTGCTCAACTGTCCCTTCGCTCCGGCCTTGCGATTGCCTGCTCAAGTCCCCCTTCGTCCTTCTTTTGTCTCCCGATCAACACAGTTTGGAGACCATCACGGGAGACGCCCCCCCCCCCCCCCTAAAAACATATAACAACAAATATTTATTTAGTATATAGTTGAATAGTCTTTGTTTATATTAACAAAAATATGATAAAAAAATCTTGTCATATATGTTTAGTCATGTGTTTTAGACAACAGAACATAGTTAGAATAAAATATTTTGATTTATCTAAACTTATTTGCCTACCATATTAGGACACATCTCATGAAAATTTTATGTTTTACTAAATACGTATTTTCGTTTCATTATTACGTTTTACCGAACGCGTACTCAACTGGTAGTAACAGTTTAATGGCCATCAACACTTTTTTTATAATAATCGTGCTTATTAAGGGGTGCTATCATTATATCTTGACTCTTTTTATTGTTAATCACAATAGAGACACAGAAGCTAACATGAATGCATATACACTCACCCTTATGGACAAACATACACGCACCTCTAAACTACTAAGATTTCGAGATTCATGAGTCACCACATCTGCTTACAGTCGCCTGCTGCAGAAAGAATATCATTGTTAAATGGTTAAATATATACTAAAATAAATTTAGAAAAATAGGTGGAGCTGCATGGTGAACAACCCGAGTGATCAAGTTCCACCATATAAGAAATTAAACAGATGAGCTACACTTAATTTGCATATGTTAAATTTTTTTTACTAGCCCCCTCTGTATTGTTCTAGCACGTATGATTATAAATTGACCTAGTTAGTCTTCGCCCTAAGTTGAAGGACGTTACCGGTGAGCAAGGGTGGATCCAAAGCAGGGGCTGCCATGGCTACAGCCCCCATAGTGAGCCTGATTTCTTCATTAGACTACGGTTACTTAGCCTTAAATCATCATTAATCTCTAGCTCTAGCCCTAAATCTTTATTATTTAGCCCCCCTTTGTCCCATCCTGCATTCGCCACTGTCGGTAAGCGGAGAGAGAACACCAAGTGAGAACGGAGGCGCCCATATATATTCTTTTTTTTCTAATGTATCTTTTCTAGCCCCCTTTTGTGTTCACACGATGAGATTTATATACTTGAAAAAGAGAGGTTATAGAAACCATCATTAGTATTTAAATGATAAAATGGTCCTAATTTTATTCTAAGAATAGTAATCAAATTAGAGGATAATCCATTAATAGAAAACTTATAATAATACAAATACTCACTCCGTCCAATAAGATACAATTCTAGAATGGAGTTCATTGAAATTATCTTAAGTTCAACAAAATGTGTATACAAAGTAATATAATTATCATTAGATTTGCTATGTAATATATTTTTATGATACATCTAATTACAGTCTTAAATGTTTACTATTTTTTTTATAAATCCAGTCAAACTTAAGTTAGTTTGACTATGACCAAACCTAGAATTATATTTTTTTTCTAGGACAAAGGTAGTACATTTTACAGAGATACTAAAGCACAATAATTCATCCTGGTAATTGATTACTGTGTGCATACAATCAAATTTCATTCAAACTCACACCGCAACCAATATTTTCGAACATAACTTGACAACCTCTATCACAAAAAAGGAGACACTTCTTAATAGAAAACTGAAGGCCTTTTAACCTTCCTGATTTTATTATCCGGTTGATTGTTCTTCGAAAAAGAGATTCATTTGTGCTGGGCCTTGTTTAGATGAGTGTTAGGAATCAGTATTTGACACTGTAGCATTTTCGTTTGTATTTGATAATTATTGTCCAATCATGGTCTAACTAGGCTCAAAAGATTCGTCTCGTAATTTACAATCAAACTGTATAATTAGTTATTTTTTATCTACATTTAATACTCTATATATGTGTCTAAAGATTTGATGTGACGGAAAGAGAGCGAAAAAACTTGAATCTTAACAAGGCCCTGCATTATATTCTGTGTGGTCAGCCGACAAACTGTACTGTGGTGCAGAGGGAACACACGGAGCAAGAAGCGCCTGTGACAGCAGGGGTGGTGGGGAAGATTTTAAATCCGCCCGCGTGCTGTTTCGAATCACCGTCTCCTCCGGCATTCACTGTCCGATGGGGATGGATGTAGGTTCCACCTCCAAAGGCGCCTCCTTTTTCGACGCCTTTTGGCTTTTTGATGCCTTTCTAGGACCAGTTTGAACTGTTCGTTCCCCCTCCTCCCCGTGCGCGCTGCTGCAGGTTTCGTCGATCCCACCTGCCTCCTGGCTTACTCCGTGATTGCCGGTGAGTTCTTCTTCCCCCTTTTTCTTCCAAGCACGTTTTGGATCTTGGTGGCGGAATGCGGCTGTAGTGCTGTGTGCTCCAGGCCTCCAGCTCCTGGTTCCTGGGGATGGATTCTTCCATGGTTAGCGCCTGCAAATTTGATTGGCATTGTGTTCGTCGGCCGTTTCTCCCAAAGTATTTCAGATTTCTTTTCATCCAACATTCATTTCATCCCGTCCCTCTTCCTGGTGCCGTTTTTCGTTCTTCCTCTAGGAAACTGATTATTGATTCCACCTTCCCTTTCTTGATTGAGGAATAAACTGTATACGACATCATTTTTCCTCTTTTGCATCAAATCCTTCCCAAAAAAACTGGTGGCTACCAGCTTAGGTTTCACGGTTTGCGCATAGCATTTTTTTTCATGATGGTTCGTTCTGATTTTTTATTTACCACGCATACCCATCACCATCAGTATATTTACTTCCTGTTCTAGATATGCAGTCCTTCCCAAGTCGCAGCTTGAGCATGCTGCTTCGGAAGCTGAAATTGTGTTCACTGCTTTATACCGATCTTTTATGTTTTTAAGATGTATCGACAATGCGTGTTTGTAATTTGCACCTATCTTAAACTGTGAACGCATTAAAATTGTTTGTAATGAACATACCACAGTTCTTTTCCTGGATGCTGATGTCTTTTAATATTTACTGTTTTGCTCTCTGTTAGACAAGTCGGCGTCTTTCCAGACTGGAGATGGGGACTATGGTTGGAGGGTGTGTTGGCCCAAGTGAGCTTCACTTGAGGAAGGAACTTACTGCTTTGCAAAAGGCGCGCTGCTTGCAGGACCCTGATACTTGCTCAACATGGAGATCACCTTTGAGTTCTAGGTCACTGGTGGCAACTTCAAGGATTACATACAACGGTGGGATTTCTAGTAATTTAGCGCCAAAGCTCAATGAGTCACCTTGTGCACCTGCAAACACTGAAAAGAAACGAAGAAAGGTTTATCTCTACAATTGGAGGCAGAATTCTTGTAAATCTAGTGAAAGTGGAATGAAGATAGATGAGGATGTTAAGCAACCATCTGGTGAGCTAAGCCTGGACAGTCCATGCAAATCTAATGGGGTAAACTCCAAAGGTGATGCATATCTGGGTCCTCCAGCCAGCATCTACAATGTTCAGAGTTCAACATCATCTACTCCTGTCAAAAGAATAGCTAGAAGGAGAAAGGGTGTTTTGTCCATAAAAGGTGCAGTCAGAAACCAAGCTGTCTCGAAGTTGTCAGATCTTCAGGTAAATTCCGGTGAGCAATCTGAGGATACTGAGAACTGCAACTCAGAGACTCTGGAGATATTTCAAAGGAGCTACTTCTCTCGCCCTACATCTCCGCTATTTGCTGCATGTGGATGTGTCAGCTCTTCAAATCCCTCAAAACTACTGAAAATAGGTAGAAGAGAGGGATCTTCCTTTTCTTGCACACCTGTTTCTACTAGCTCCTATTACAGGCACGTAAGAAGGAACACCAGCACTGTTGGTTCTTGGGATGCTAGGACTGCTACTTCTTTTGATGGTGATGAGTCTAACCAATCAGCAGTTCTGAGAAGTCAGAGGTCGCATGTCCCTTGCTATGCATCAAAGAGGAGAAAACATCGAGGATCTGAAGGAAGTAATTATTCTCCTTCACTATCTGCTATACTTCGAAGAAAAGGTAGCAGCCTAATATGTGGGAGTCAGACAATGCATAAGAAGAAGAGATCATTTGGTTCAATGAAATGGGCACATTCGAAAAAGTCTGCTCAGGGAATGCCACTTTTGGGTAATAGCTGTGATTTTGGTTCTTCATCATTGGATTCATCAAGTGATGAACTCTCAAGCAATATAGGGGAGCTTGATATGGAAGCTTCAAGCCGGTTAGATGGGAAAAGATGGTCAAGCTGTAAAAGCCAGGATGGGATGGATCTATCTGTTCGTAGTGCTCATCTGGCCGAGTCAGACCCGAGAAGCTTGAGCCAAAAATATAGACCAAGGACATTCCCTGAAATTGTTGGTCAAAACATTGCAGCCCAATCACTTAGTAATGCTATAACAAGGGAAAGGATAGCTCCTGCCTATCTTTTTCAAGGTCCTCGTGGAACCGGAAAAACATCTACTGCAAGGATATTTTCAGCAGCTCTAAATTGCCTTACTACTGGAGATAACAAACCCTGTGGGGTATGTAATCAGTGCACTGACTTCTTCAGTGGAAAAGGTACCAATCTAAAAGAAGTTGATGCAAGTAACAGAAAGAGTATAAGCATAATTAAGCACTTACTGGAAAATTTGCTGCTATCTGCACCTTTGTCCCGGTATAAGGTGTTTGTTGTTGATGAATGCCACATGATACCTTCCAAATTGTGGTCAGCATTTATGAAGTTTCTTGATGAACCATTTCCTCGTGTTGTGTTCATATTTATTACAATTGACCCTGACAACCTACCTCGAGCAGTTGTATCACGTTGCCAGAAGTATGTGTTCTCTAAGATAAAAGATATTGACACTGTGTGCCGCTTGAGGAAAATTTGTGTCAAGGAAAATCTTGATGTTGAGCTGGCAGCTTTGGATTTGATAGCTCTGAATTCAGATGGCTCGCTACGAGATGCAGAAACAATGTTAGATCAACTGAGTTTGTTAGGGAAAAAGATAACTCCTTCACTTGTCAACGATCTGGTAAATTTCTTGCTATGATCAATTAATTCTTTTAATGACAAATATTGCTTTGCATTGAAAGTTGTTGTCCGATCTGTATTGCATTTTTTCCTTCAATCTCTGACTTAGTTGACTTTTTATGTATTTTATATCCATGGATTCTGGTTTCCCCAGTGAATTCAGCACGGTTTGGTGTTCTTTTTTTTTTTTCCAAAAATCATGTACGTGCACATAAAGTGAAGTAAGCCTGTAAAAATTCAGTGTCAAAGTTATCCTAGATGTTATAAGAAAGAAAAATAGATAAGTACTCAATCTGAGGTTAATATTGTCACTGACCATGTATTTGCGCCTTTGTCATCTTAACCTTGTCTCTCAATGAAAACATGTGCTTCTGAAATTGTACACGATAAAACTAAGACGTGATGCTAAGTCGTCCTTTGGGGGAGTTGAAATGCTGTTCAGTTTCTGCATGACTGCACAAGTAACGGGCACGCGACACGCTAAATTTCTTTGTTTCTTTATTTTAGAATGACTTTTGAGCGAGATATCAGTTATTATATCCAGATAATGACTGCAAATTTCATTTTAAAGGTTGGTGTTGTCTCGGAAGAGGAATTGCTTGATCTTCTGGAGATAGCTATGTCAGGAGACACGGCTGAGACAGTGAAAAGATCCAGAGAGCTGATGGATTCTGGCACTGATCCAATGGCATTAATGTCTCAGTTAGCTGGGCTCATCATGGACATCATTGCTGGCACCTACAAATTGGCTGATGTTGCTTGTTGTAATAGCTCAGCAGTTGGTGGTCGAAGTTGTGAGTACACTCAACCATACCTTATTGTTCTGTTGGTGTTTTAAGCTCATTCATTCTTTCTTTCTTCCTCTCCATCTTTATCTTTTCTCATCATAAATATCATTGCTTCCATGCTTTATTTCGTATCACAAAAATTACTGTCGTATTAGGCTATGAGCAGTCATACTAGGTGATTGATGGAAGTAATTTCAAAACATTTTGTTTAGACTAACAAAATTTACTCTTGGTTCATTCATCAGTATCACAAAATCACATAAGTGTGTTTTAGTATTTTTCATGTAGTCATGCAGCATGCCTGTGAAGCAGGCAAAGTCACTGACAAATTGCACATTTGAAGGCAGCCTTTGCCTTGTTTTTTAAGCAATGAGCCAATGAGGCTGATTTGAACCTTGCCCTTCATTAGTCTACATGATCTATCTGCTAACGACTTTGTTTATGCTCTGTAGTAACGGAAGCAGAGTTAGAAAGATTACAACAAGCATTGAAGATTCTTTTTGATGCTGAAAAGCAGATAAGGCTTTCAAGTGAGCGTCCCGCATGGTTTACTGCTGCTCTACTACAACTTGGATGTGGTCATAGTTCAGATATGAACCAACAAAAAAGCAGTACTCAAGAACACCATAAAGTAGCCAATGATGCTATGTCTGAGATAGCAAGAGAATCATCCAGCAGAATTGTTTCTCATTCATTATCTGCCTTTGGCATTTCTAAGAGAACACTTGACGCCAAAACAATTAGTGTGCACTCGAGTCCTCAGGTCCTTGCCTCACATTCATCTCGGTTGAGACTCAATGACAACTTGGTTTATGGAGAGTGTAGATCTGTTGACAGAATTCCACTCAATTCTAATCAACTGTATGACAGCTGTTCCCAGCAAAGGGCTCTGGTAAATGGAATCTCAGATAACCTTGCCCAGGTTTGGATAAGATGCATTGAGAACTGCCACTCGAAGACATTACAGCAGCTACTTCTTGACCATGGGAAACTAGTATCAATCAGGCAATTTGAGGGTAAGCATGTCTTGTGTTTTTCTTGCTATCAACATGGTATATCTTTAAGTGGATTACTTATCATTTATCACTTGTTGTCACTAAGATGCTAATACTTCTTTCACTGAAAGCAAAATACGTGGTCCTCATTGATTAGTCCTTTTTGTTTGTTTTTTAATACACTTAAGATTTCACCTTCAGACGTGATTCAAGTCTGACAGAAGTATGTCAGTGGTATCCACATAGGTTGAAGTAAATGCATGTCTCAAAGTTGAAATTGAATTAAATTCTCCATTTGGCCCAGTATTTTAAATGAATGGCTACCTATTCTGTGTTATTGAGTTATAATCTTCATTTTCATATTTGTCAGGCCATGCGATTGCTTTCATTGCATTTGAGGACTGTGGTATAAAATCTAGAGCTCAAAGATTTTTGAGTAGCATTACCAATTCAATTGAGACAGTACTGAAATGCAATGTGGAAGTCAAAATTGGTCCACTAGCAGAATTGATGGACGGAGAAATAACATTAGAGGCTGGTCCTAATGTAAGAAGATACGAGTCTGATGTCTTGAGTTGCTCATCAAACAGTGACCGACTAAAGGGAACTTTGGATTCAAGGAGAAGCTTTGATCATCCTGATGAAGTAAAGAAAGATCTGGAGACATACAAAAATACTGCATCTGCTGATGAAAGGTTGCGTTCGGAAGTTCCCATCCAGACTTCAAAAGAATCAACAAATGATGATCAACGACTAGAAAGCGCATGGCTCCAGGTTTCTGAAAAGCACACACCAGGTCTGATGAATCAGGAAAGACACGATCAACATCAGGTTCTGTCTCAATTTGTTGGCAACCAATACCAAAGGAAGTCCTCAATGTCCCTAGTTGTGCCCTCAAGCCATGCAGATGAGGATCTTGCTCATGAGATAGAAGCTCTGAAGATAGTTGACAGTTATGGTTCTCAGAAGCACCAGAGTGGAAGAAGTGAAAATGGCTTTGCCATTTCACCAAGCAGAATGCACAAAAAGGATGACATGGTTGATTGTGACAAAGAGAGCGTGTAAGTCCTAATCCTAACCTATGTGCTTTGATTACATGCTCTCATTTGAGCCTTTATCCTGACCTTCAAATTTTAAAATACATATATAATCATTCAATACAGCTAGGACACTGATTAACATGCAAATTTGTCATTCTAGTCAAATTAATTGGAGACAACTTGATTTGTTGTTATGACATGGTGCATCTGATTGTTGAAACTGAGCCATACTAATCTTTAGAATTTATGACATGTCCTCGACACATTACATTGATTCTGTTTGCAGTTCTGTATGGCCTCTGAAATTCACCATGCTTACCATGTCTAATTCACAGATGCTCTGAGCTTGGAAAATGGGGATGCCATGGCCTTTTCCCTTGTTGGAAAACTGAAAAACCAAAGGGAGTAAAGGTAAATCTCAAATGCTCTTATCTCTTGCAGTGGCATCAAACATCAGGCATGCAACCTGACACCTGTGTGTACTGCAGACGAAGAGGCAGATGCGGGTGAAATCTTCTTAGTCTGGCAGAGCTGTTTAACATGCCGATGATGATGTAGCAAACCCTGGGAGTAAAATGTGATTGAAATGGTTCTTGTTTTGCACAATGACACGTTGTTGTTTCAGAACACAAGGACATTTGAAACTACTACCAGATTCATTTCAGTATCCTACTTCCAGCCTTGAAATTTAACTCTGATGGCCGCATATTTTAGGCCTTCATGGGGCAGGATTTTGGATTTTTGTGCAATAACCATCTATGACAGCTTCAGGGACAGAGGACAATTTCTCCAGCATTCAGCTGCACATGTAGTCTTGATTTTGTATTTATATGTGGTCCTAGCAAAGTTATTATGTGTTCCTTGTTATCATAGGAAAAAAAAGAAATAGAATATATCTTGTCCTGACATTTGGATTATAATGTTTTTACTTTGTAGACAATGTCAAACGAGGAACATCACATGAATGAAACTGATGGATATAGATTTAAGTTACCGAATCTGTCTGCTCTTCTGTACAAATGAATAAACGATCTTGTGTTCGTGTTACCTGACATGCTTCATTTTTGTGGGTGTTTTGCTCCAAGTTTCTTTCTTTTTATTCAGTTCTGACAAATCTGACCCTATCCGATGATATGCTTAGCGCTTAGTGTTCAACAACCTAGAGGTACCGCCGTGCGCGCGCACGGGCCAGTGCCTTATGTCCTCTTGTGGCTGCAGACTACGGACTACTTCACGCCCCCATCCATGAATATCACGCAGGCGGGCAAGTGTCTTATCTCCTCTGGTGCGGACTGCTTCACAGCCCCACGGTCGTCTTCCTCGGTTCTTCCGTCTTTCTCCACCTCCTCGCCTCTCTCTCCCCTCAAATCCATGGCGACCAAAGATCCAAGGCCTCCTCCTGGTGGCCCCCAGCCATCCTCTGACGACAAGTCAAGTGGATCCGACGACCCGTGAGGTTCCGAAGGAGACGTTTGGATGGGATAGGGAGTGAGACAGGGATAAGAGATATTCAGCGTGTTCGCTTTTTGTTTCTCTACCTCTCTCACAACAAATCAGCACCAGCCAGGCTTATCAGCCTAGAAATCAACCAGCGAACAGGCTGATTGTATTCTAACCCTCTATTCTTTATATTTCATTTAATCCAAGCTTTTTCATTCATTTCTCTTTTTCTATCCCACCCCTATATCTCAGTGTCCAAACAACACATTAGGGATTCGACATGTGGGCCCCACGTGTCTAGCCCTTTCCATCTAGGCAAAAAAAAAAATTATCAAGAACCAAACCAAAAAATATTGAAGCCGAATTTTTTGGTATCCTGTTCAGTTCATAATTCTCAGGATCTTTATCTGGATAAACCGAATTTTCCGAACTATATAAAGTATGCTTAGTGTGAGTATTGTTATATTATTGATTATACTATTCTACACTATTATATTATGTGTTTGTGGTACTCTATTCTTATAGTCTTATGGACTTTTAAATGTATCTATTTGGCACTATTATTCTCTATAAATTCATTAGATCATATCAAAATTGGCTTTTGAATCTGCTATTACATAACTCTGTGATCAGTTCGGTATTTTGCAGTAAATACCAAAACCGAACCAAAAATATCGAAATCGAATTTTCTTAGTACTGATTTTTTAGATGAACCGATGGGTATTTCCGTGGGAACCGAAGCATGAAACCGATACCGAATGCCCAGACCTACACGTGTCATAGTTTCATCCTATTTGTCAGTAATCTCAAACCAAACACTGGACATGGATGCATCTCAGGCTGGACGAAAAACTCGAAGCTCGTTAGTTCGCTCGGCTCGTGGCTGGCTCGACTCGGCTCGGCTCGTTACGATAACGAGCCGAGCCGAGCCAAGATTTTAGCTCGTTAGCTATAACGAGCCAACTCGAGCCAGCTCGTGAGCCGCTCGCGAGCTAAACGAGCCAAGCTTCCAGGAAAAAAAGTATCAAAACTTGTATTAGTTTTTGTATTACTTCATGTCTTGCACTTTACAATTGACTGGTAACTGGTCTAGACCCTATAAATTAACTGGTAACTGGTCTAGATGTATTTTTTTTATATTATTATTATTCTCAAACTTTAGATAAATGCAAATATTATATTTTGTGTATTTTTTATACCTGGCTCGCGAGCTTAACGAGCCGGCTCGAGCTTTTAACGAGCCGAGCCGAGCTGGCTTTCTGGCTCGTTAGGATAACGAGCCGAGCCGAGCTAGCTCGTTATCTTAACGAGCCAGAACGAGCCGAGCCCAAACGAGCCGAGCCGGCTCGTTATCTAGGGCTAGATGCATCTATGAATTGCATTTTACGAAAAGGACAAGTTTGACTTCATGTGCCATATTTACTTAACATGCGCTTTAATATAGAGATGCCTCTACAGATACTTCCCAAACGAGCTGTCCCTATAAATTTATTTGTAGGAATGGTCGGTGTTATCAGCTGTCCCTACAAATAACTCTATTTGTAAGGGCGGAATCCGATTTGTAGGGGCGGCTCTATATTAAGCCGTCCCTACAAATAGACGTCAAATAGTAAAAATTTAGTGCTAAAATTTGATTTTTTAAGGGACCTCGGATGGAGAAATGATCAAAATAAAAGTTGTAGATGTTGAAAAATTATAGAACTTTGCTGTTTACAACTTTTTCATTTAAAATTATTTATTGTTTAAAAATGCTGTTAGAAATTTAATTTCTAAATTGTTGAAGAACTCTTATTTCTCCTTTTAATCTCTAGCTAAAACTTGTAACTAGTCTTTGTCCCTCATACTAACTTCAAATTTTATGATTTTTTTTCTAAAATGTTCTAAAATTATGCTCTATCAATGTATTGTGTTCTTACAACTATTATTTTGATCATCTTTTCATGTGACTGTGTTTTATTTTTTTGAAATTTGAATTTCAAAAAATGATAACTTCAAACGTCGTTTTGAAATATCAAATGATTTCAGTTGAAAAAAATCATGAACATAAAAGTTATAGAACTGATTAAGATCTACAACTTTTATTTTGATCATTTCTTCACCCAATAAAGTGGTAGCAACATTGTTCACAAATTTTATATATCACTCTTATAGTTATAGAATTGATTAAGATCTACAACTTTTTATTTGAAATCATCTTGTCAAGGAAAACTACGGTTGAATTTCTCGAGTTTAAAATTTGAATTTTTTAACGACCACAGATGGACAAACAACAAAAAGAAAGTTATAGACCTCGAAAATTTATGCAACTTTGTAGTTGACAACTTTTTGATTTGAAATGATCTTGTCAAGAAAACTACGTTTGAATTTCTAAATTTTGAAATTCAAAAATTTTAAACGACCTCGGATGGACAAATAGCAAAAACAAAAGTTATAGATCTTAAAAAGGTATACAACTTTGTAGTTGACAATTTTTTGATTTGAATTCGTTTAGAGTCTCAAACACTCAATTTAAATTTAGTTGAGGATAATATGAGGAGAAAAAATCCAATACAGACACAAGTGAGTGTGAGGTGTAGTGGTTAGAGGAGTATCGCGCGAGGCGGCGAGGGAAGGTCGCGGGTTTAAATCCCACCGGCTGCGAAGTGCGCGCGAAAAATGCCGCGACTTACGACGGAGTGGGCGGGTGGATGACTGGTGAGGCCTCCTTGGATTTAAAAAGTTTTTTTTGCTATTTTGTTTGGTATTTTTTAGGTCCGGATTGGTTATTTCTGGAAAATGAGCCGCCCCACAAATCACAAATGGCCAACCTCCCCTACAAATCATCGATTTATAGCAACGGTCCATAAGGACTACTGACAAAACCGTCTCTACAAATGCTTATGAGCCGCTCATACAAATCCAGGCTGTAGTAGCGTAAGATAAGAAGAAAGAGATGGACATGCATGTAAAATTTGAAAAACATTTGGTCAAAGGCGGCTAGATTTAGAGCTATCTCCTGAAGATAAGGCCATTAATTTGTAGCAGCGGTTGAAATAATATACCAGCCGTCTCTACAATCGTATTTGTAGAGACAACTCGTGTCGGAAACTATCTTTTGAGATGGTTATAGATTAAGTCATGTCTATTGATACAAAGAAGACGTCTCTGCAAATGGTTTTTTAAGCAGTGGATTATAATCCTCTAGAATATCAAATGAATATTTGTCTCGGTCAGGATATTAACGGAGCTAAAAACATTTAGTGGGTAAGCTAAACAATAGTGTTTAATGGCGCTAAAATGTTTTTAGCTGCAACAGTAGGATATTAGCAATATCGTTGCGGTAGATCCTGGAAAAAGTACAGTGAAGCTAACGGGGACTATTTAGAACCATGGATCATATACAATATATTTATCTATGTGCTGCTAAGGCTTACTACTTTTTCTATAAGTAGCTTACTACAAGTGGCACGTGCACCATAATTTTCAAAACCTAGTAGCTACTAAGTAGAGAGTCGCACGCAAAACGGTACATGCATGCTGTGGTGGCAGAACATATCCACATTACGTTTCGTGCTCGACTCGGACCAAGTCTTGATTATTCATTTCGCAACTTGTACATATTTTGGCTGAGCCGACAGACTCTCATCTTCAATTATACCCATTTTATTGTACAATTTGACACATTGTTATATATGCAAAATAAACATTTGCAACTATATATTTATTCACCAGAAAAATAGTTTATATATTATTCCTTCATACACATAACCTTTTTAAAAAACCATTAAGATACGTAGTGTTTGGAACCAATAACCACCGAACGTTAAAAACTTCTGGACGCATAAGAGCGTCATTTCATCCCCTGTTCGAAAGACAGGAGTTTGGTTCCGCCTCGCCCGACGCCTTTTGAGGTGGCTCTGCCTCGCCCGAGGGCTCAGGGTTAATCTCCGTCTCGCCCGACGCCCTTTGGGGCGGGCTCGGTCCTGCCCGAGGGCCGAGGGATAAACCCCGTCTCGCCCGACGCCTTTGAGGTGGCTCTGCCTCGCCCGAGGGCTCAGGGCTAATCTCCGTCTCGCCCGACGCCTTTAGGGCGGGCTCGGTCTCGTCCGAGGGCTGAGGGATAGATTCCGCCTCGCCCGACCCCGGAGGGGCAGGGTCGGTCTCGCCCAGGAGATAGGGATTGGTCTCCGTTTTGCCCAACGGCAAGGAACGAGCCTCACCCTGCTCCATATCTAAAGACTGGATTCATCTTACCTGACAACTTCTCCCCGTTCCCTTAAGAAGATAGGTACAGGGCAAGACAAGACGTTCGGGTCAACCATGGCTCCAAGGACCATACCCTGCGCCCCGGCAGGAAAAGTACCGCCAGAGGATGACGGGACAGGTGCTTTAGACCCTTCCGGGCGCCGCAGAGCCCGAAAGGTTGTACAGGTGCGTGCTCCTCGCCCTGTAGTGTTGTAGGCGCCGCCTTCAGCCCTGGGACACGGAACCCGACGAAGATATACGACAACCGCTACGCTCCAGAAAAGGATTTGCTACCTCCACGAACGACGGATATTCCGTCACCACGCTATGGGCCTGAGGGAGCGGCGCCCGCTTCCCGACCCCTCAGGTCCGCCAAGTCAGAAGGCCTTGACCACGGCGTTACGTCGGGCCCCGACCCCTCGTCCCTCCGACGAAGACTCACAGGAACCAGGAGGCGTGCGGAGCAAGGCTGGGAGAGGCTAATAAGTCAAAACCACTGTACTACAGCCCATGCCCTGCGCAAGGCAGCGTTCTGTAATCAACCTGACACTCTACAGAGACATCGACAGTATTGTAGACACTTATCTTCCTTCGCACTCATCAGGATGAAGAATGAGGCCGGGTAGACGTAAGCCACAAGATTAGGTAAAGCCCTCATCCTTGTAAAGCCACCCCTTCATCTATAAAAGGGGAGGCGCTTCTCCCATCAAAGGGGGACTCAAGGACCGAACAATACAAGAACACACACATACACACAGTCAAGCTGCTACGAAGCTCTTGACCTCCTTTCAACCCTTCCATCAGAGACTTGGGACCAGTCCCTCTCTCGATCGTTTGTACCCCTTACTACAAACCGTTCACGGTGCTAATAACACGAGCAGCAACAAACTGGACGTAGGGACATTCGGCCCGAACCAGTATAAATCTTGTGTCCTTTAGCGCACCATCCGAGCCTAACGCGCATTACTATAAATTTACTTGCCAGTGCTCGTACGAAACACCGACAGTTGGCGCGCCAGGTAGGGGTCTTTGCGCGTTCCAGAAAAGGCCTTGGATGGCCACCCACGCAATCAGCTGGGCCCCGGGTGCACACATGTGTTTCGGCGACCTAGATTTCATCGTCACACTAGAAGGAGAGCTGGCGCTGACCCACACGGCCGCCCAGTCTCTTCCTTCCGTCAACCTCAGCTGTCTCAGGCTTGAGGACCCGCCGGGCGACTCCCTTGGACCCCAGTCATCCAGGGAGCCCCCGCGCAACATCACCCTGCTTTCGGAAGACCCCGTACGAAGCGTCTCGACAGCGTTTCCATTCGGTCTCCACAACGCTGCGGCAACCGTGGGCCACCTTCTGGCACTGCGCATGGTTCAGCCACCCACGGGCAGCGAGTTCGTGGGGGTAATCGAACACGATCCGGAGACACTCTACGGACTCCTCGCGGAGGAACCAGAGTCGTCCTCTAGCTCTGACTCCAGTAAGGGGAGCCATCATCCTTCCCGGGAATGCTTCATGACGCAAACCCCCGAGGGGCACGTCCAAAGCGTCTCCGGAGAGGAGACAACCCCAACGGACAACCCCGACGCCAGGATCGGGACGGAGGCGGCGGTTCCATCCTACATAAGGATGGAACAGCTAAGAGCACGAAAGCTGGAGATCGATGAGGCCGGGCAAGGGCTCGTCCGGGAGTACGCGGACATCAATCGCGAGATTGAACGCCGCAAAGACGGGGGGCGCGCGCGCGCCACAGCTCGCACCGTACACCAGAGGATCCTCACCGACGATGGGACCCTTCCTCACTTTGCCCGAGCCAGCCAGAACATCGCCGCAGCAACCGCCTTGCTCCATGGCCTTCCGGAGGCAACGACAGCTGAAGATCGCCAGGCCCACAGGGAGATTCGCACGTTGCTTGAGCGTGCGGCGGCGCAGCAGGCGGAAAGTTCGTTGTCCCGACAACGCGAACCAGACACCAGCCAGTGAACGCCCTCAGTGCGTCCCATAAAAGACGCGTCCATCCACCAAACGCCGCCAGGCGGCAGGCAGCCCTCTGCCGTCCCAGTGCACCAACGCCTCGGCCATGGCCGCGACGTGCGCAGCATCATCGATGCTCAGAGACGCACCCACGGCGACGATTGAGAAGCAGCACGCCACGACTACCATCCCCGACGTGGCGAACGTTACGACAGCAAAGAGGACAGAAGCCCGAGCCCCGGTCTGCCAGGTCCTCAGGCCTTCGGTCGGCACATCCTCAACGCCGCGTTCCCCCTAAGGTATCGACCGCCTACCAACATCCCTAAATATTCTGGCGAAACAAATCCCAGGCTTTGGCTCGAAGACTATCGGCTTGCATGTCAGGCCGGTGGTGCGAGTGATGATAATTTCATTATTCGCAATCTCCCGCTGTTCTTGGCCGATTCGGCGCGAGCATGGCTAGAGCACCTACCGTCCAATGCTATTCAGAGTTGGGCGGATCTGACGGAGATCTTCGTGGGCAACTTCTAGGGCACGTACAAACGCCCTAGAAACCCATGGGACCTCAAGAACTGCCACCAGAAGGCCGATGAAACCCTTCGCTGGTACATTCGGCGCTTCTCTCGGCAGTGCAACGAGCTCCCTAACGTCGCCAACGCCGACGTGATAGGAGCCTTTCTATCCGGAACAACCTGCCAATCCCTGGTCCACAAGCTAGGACGTAGGGGCCCACAGACTACCAAGGAACTCCTAGACATCGCCACCAGTCACGCCTCTGGTGAGGAGGCGGTCGGAGCCATCTTTGATCGCTCTGACGAAAACATGAGGCGGGACGAGGACGTTGGCGAAGGCGCCTCCAACCGTCCCGCCAAAAGGAAAAATAAGAAGCAACGGCGCGACAACTCGCTCGTGGCCGCTGCCGACCGCAAGGGTGGCTGGAAGCCCACGGAGGGCACTCCAAACCACTTCGAGAAAATGCTCGAGGGGCCATGCCCAAATCACGCCTTCCCGGTCAAGCATCTATACAAGGATTGCGGCCTCATGCGCAAATACTTGGCCGGGGACCTTAACAAAGGGGAGCAGGGGAAGGAACCTGTTCCCGCCACAGACGACGCAGAGGAGAAGGACGACGCCTTCCCAACGCCGACCGGCGCCCTCATGATCTTTGGAGGAGCAACGGTCTATGACTCCAAGCGTCGCTAGAAGCTCGCGCGCTGCGAGGTCTATACAGCCAGACCGGCCACCCCAGCCTTCCTTCGGTGGTCGGAATCCGCCATAACCTTCGACCGGACCGACCATCCGGATGCTGTCCCACATCCGGGAAGGTACCTGCTTGTCGTCGATCCAATCGTCGGACCAAAGCGGCTCACAAAAGTACTGATGGACGGTGGCAGCGGCCTCAACATCATGTACGCCAAAACTCTCGACGAGATGGGCGTCGATCGAATGAACCTCCGCCCCATCCAAGCGCCTTTCCATGGCGTCGTGCCTGGTAGGAAGCCGTACCGCTAGGGCAGATCGACATGCCCGTCACTTTCGGGGATCGGTCCAATTACCGGACAGAGACCCTCACCTTCGACGTAGTGGGGTTCCCGGGGACATTCCATGCCATTCTGGGACAACCATGCTACGCGAAGTTCATGGCCATCCCCAATTATACGTACCTTAAGCTGAAGATGCCGGGCCCCCGCGGGGTCATCACCATCGGCACCTCCTTCCAGCGCGCTTATGAGTGCGAGGTTGAATGCTGCGGACACGCATCCGCAGTCATCGCCTCCGAAGAGCTAGCCACCCTTAGGGAGAAGGTCGTCGAAGAGGCACCCGACGCGAAGAAATCAACCGAGTCGTTTGAATCGGCAGAAGGCTCCAGGGAGGTCCTCTTGGACCCCAGCAGCTCCGAGGGCAAAAAAGTCCGTATCGGGACCGCGCTCTCCTCCGAATAGGAAAGCGCGCTCGTCGACTTCCTCCGTGACAACAAAGACATCTTTGCGTGGAAACCCTCGGATATGCCGGGCATCCCGAGGAAGGTCGCCGAGCATACTCTCCAGATCCTCCCAGGCTCCAAGCCGGTAAAGCAACGCCTATGCCGCTTCGATGAGGAGAAACGCAGGGCCATTGGTGAGGAGATAGCCAAACTGCTGACCACAGGATTCATTAAAGAAGTATACCACCCAGAGTGGTTAGCGAATCCCGTTCTTGTGCGAAAAAAGAGCGGGAAATGGAGAATGCGTGTCGATTATACCGGCCTCAACAAAGTGTGTCCAAAGGATCCGTTTCCTCTGCCACGAATAGACCAAATAGTCGATTCCACCTCAAGGTGCGAAACCCTCTGCTTCCTTGACGCATATTCCGGTTACCACCAAATCGCGATGAAAGAGTCCGACCAGCTCGCGACATCTTTTATCACCCCCTTCGGATCGTTTTGCTACATTTCGATGCCTTTCGGTCTGAAGAATGCTGGAGCAACGTACCAGCACTGTATGCTCAATTGCTTCGGAGACCTCATCGGACGAACCGTTGAGGCCTATGTCGATGACATCGTAGTCAAATCCAAACGAGCTGACCACCTTGTTGCCGACCTTGAGCAAACCTTTTTGAAACTCCGGGCAAACGGCATCAAACTCAATCCCGAAAAATGTGTTTTCGGGGTCCCAAGGGGCATGCTGCTCGGCTTCATCGTCTCCGAGCGTGGCATCGAAGCCAACCCGGAGAAATATCGGCCATCACAAGGATGGGCCCGATCCAAAACATAAAGGGGGTTCAGCGGATCACAGGGTGCCTTGCCGCCCTCAGCCGATTCATTTCACGCCTTGGCGAACGAGGACTCCCCCTTTATCGACTCCTAAAGAAATCTGACCGCTTCGAATGGACAGCTGAGGCCCAGGAGGCGCTTGACATGGTTAAGTGATTTTTAACTAAACCTCCGGTTCTAGTTCCTCCATGCAACAGAGAATCCCTCCTACTGTATATTTCGGCTACCACCCAAGTGGTCAGCTCTGCCTTAGTGGTAGAACGAGAGGAAGAGGGGCACGCCTTCAAAGTGCAGCGCCCTGTATATTTCATCAGCAAGGTGTTATCCGACTCCAAAACCCGCTACTCCCAAATCCAGAAACTCCTCTACACCGTCCTCATCACCAAAAGGAAGCTACGCCACTACTTCGAGTCACATCCCGTGATAGTAGTGACGTCGTTCCCCCTTGGCGAGGTCGTCCGTAGCCATGATGCTACAGGAAGAACCGCTAAGTGGGCACTCGAGCTGATGGATCACGGCATTTCTTATACCCCCCGAACGGCGATCAAATCTCAGGTACTGGCCGACTTCATCGTGGAGTGGACCAAGGTTCAGATGCCACCAGCGGTCATCGATCAAGAGTACTGGATAATGTACTTTGACGGATCGCTGATGATGTCAGGGGCGACTCCTAGCTGGTCGTCAACCAGGTCATGAAAGAGTCATGCTGCCACGACACCAAGATGGAGGCATACTGTCAAGAGGTCCGACGGCTGGAGGACAAGTTCGACGGCCTCGAACTCAATCACATCCCAAGGCGTCTCAACAAAGCAGCCGACACGCTTGCGAAGATAGCGTCTAGTCAAGAGCCAGTCCCGACAGGCGTCTTTGCCAGTGATCAACACAAACCCTCGGTACGCTACATGGGGTCGGAACAAGCCAACGATGGCCCATCGAGTCCGACCCCAGGGGCTGAACCTCCAACTGCTCCACCCGACCCCGAGGTCATGGAGCTTGAAGAAGACCCAACAGCGGAGTCCGGCCCTCCCGATGACTGGAGAACGCCTTACCTCGACTACCTCCTCCACGACATACTACCGGCAGACAAGACGGAAGCCCGACGGCTCGCACGACGCGCCAAGTCCTTCGTTCTTGTAGAGGGCGAACTCTACAAACGGAGCCACATCGGGATTCTGCAACTCTGTATCCCTGGCGAACAGGGAAAACTACTACTGGGCGACATCCCCGGTGGAGTCTGCGGTCATCATGCCGCACCAAGAACTTTGGTTGGGAATGCATTCCGACAAGGTTTCTACTGGCCCACCACAGTAGCCGATGCCAAGCAAATTGTACGCACCTGCGAAGGGTGCCAGTACTACGCTCGGCAGACACACCTGAAAGCATCTAGGCCCCTAAGTGGATTTCGGTGATTAATGTCAATACAAGATTACTATGACTAACGTGTGTTTTGCAGAGGCAATTAAGTTAGGTCATGGTAATGGAGATCAATTGGGCAATTGAGGCTGTCATGCCCCTACGATGGGAATCATTTCGGTTTTCAAAGGATGGACGACAAGGTTAAGGATAACTAGTTCTAAGTGTCAATTGAAGTTGGAGAGACACTTAGAGTAGTTTAGGACTTTGTTTTTTCCTTTGGCCGTACTATGAAGGGGGGTATGAACGGGTAGCTTGACCTAGTTGAGTCTAGTGAGTTAGGTGTGGTGCACACTTGTTAAAACTAGCTCTAGGTAGCTCCTATGAATGCCTAAGATCCTTTGGAGCAAACTTCATTCACATATGATCGAGAGTTGGAAGTGAATGAAGGGTCAAATACTGACCGGACGCTGGCTCCGGTGCGACCGGACGCTGGCCGCAGGGTCCGGTCAGTTCATTTGACTGAGAAGAACAAGTCTGGAGTGACCGGATGCTGGAAGGTCGTGTGACCGGACGCTGAAGGCCAGCGTCCGGTCGACTCCAGTAAGGGTCCAGACTTGAGAAAGTGCGACCGGACGCGTCCGGTCAGTGGTGACCGGACCCTATGTATCCTGCGTCCGGTCATTTACAGTAAGCATCCAAGAGCGACCGGACGCGTCCGGTCAGTACTGATCGGACCTTGACAGCGTCCGGTCATCACGTGAAAACTGTTGCGCAGGTTGAACTGACCGGAGCGTCCGGTCAAAATGATCGGAGCGTCCGGTCACCCCGCAGAAGCTCATAACAGTTCGTTTTTTAGGCTGCCTTATAAATAGACGCTCCACTCGTGAGTGGAGGAACTTTTGCTCATTCCAACAGCTGAGAAACACGTTTGTGAGTGCCAAGAAGAGCAAGGTCCTAGTGAGGTGTTTGTGATTTGAGAATCCAAGAGAGTAGCCTCGCTAGCAAATCAAGAGTAGCAAAGTGTGCATCCATCTTCTCATTAGGCTTCGCGTGGTCAAGTGAGAGTTCGTGCTTGTTACTCTTGGTGATCGCCATCACCTAGATGGCTTGGTGGTGATTGGGAGCTTGGTGTTCACCCGGCGGAGCTTGTGGGTGACCCAACTCAAGTTGTGAGCGGTTTTGGGTGATTCGCCGCGACGGAGTGTCGAAGAATCAACCCGTAGAGAGCACTTGATCCTTGCGCGGATCAAGGGGGAGCTACACCCTTGCGCGGGTGCTCCAACGAGGACTAGTGGAGAGTGGCGACTCTCCGATACCTCGGCAAAACATCGCCACGTTCCTCTCTCCATTTACTTTGAGCATTTACTTTAAGTATTTACTTTGAGCAATTCAATACTCGTCTTTACATTCATAGAATTGCTATGCTAGAGTAAGTTTGGAACATAGGTTGCAAGTCTTTTGTGCGTTGATTTGATAGAAACACTTTTTCTAGGCACAAGGGGTTAACTGGGCTATCTGTAGGATTTGATTATTGCAAGAAAATTTAGAATTAGCCCAATTCACCCCCCCTTTGGGCATCTTGATCCTTTCAATTGGTATCAGAGTCTCGTGCTCACATTTTTAAGCCTAACCGCTTAGAGCAAGATGTCTCACGGGGATGGACCTCCTCCTACCTTTGAGGGGGATGATTTTCCATATTGGAAAATTCGCATGGAGGCTTACCTAGGAGCTCTAGATGTTGGAATTCTTAGAGCCGCCTCTCAAGGGTTCCCAACACCTAAGAATGCCGCACAACTTCAAGGCGATGAAGTAAACTATGAAAAATGGAATGCAAAGGCTCGCAACACCATCTTTAGAGGCCTTTGCAAAGATGTGTTCAATCGTGTAAGGAACCACAAAGACGCCCATGCATTATGGTCGGACGTTTGTGCGCTCCATGAGGGAACCAAGAGTGAGCGTGAGGAACGCTATCATCTTGTGATTAAAAAGCTAAATTCTTTTGAGATGCTTCCCAAAGAAAGTGCTAATGAAATGTATTCTCGTTTGAATGTTCTTGTAGAGGAAGTCAATGGGCTTGGACTTACTCAAATGTCACCATCCGACGTTGTGAGAAAGATCTTGAGTGTCCTCCCCATTGACAAATATGGGCACATTGTGACCGTGCTACATCAAGGTGATCTTTCCGCCGCTACACCGACACAAATCTTGGGAAAGATCAATGCTCATGAGATGTACATGCACATCACGCCACAAGATGGCTCATCCTCTACAAAGAAGAAAGAGAAGGACTTAGCATTCAAAGCTAGCCAAGATAAGGGCAAGGCAAGACTTGAGTATGAGAGCTCAAGTGATGAAGATGATGAAGAAAGTCTTGCTCTCATGGTGAAAAAGACCGCCAAGATGCTAAAGAAGCTAAACAAGAGTGGCATCAAGTTTGACGGCAAGAAGAAGAAGTTCTTCACTAGCTCAAGAAGAAAGCCAATCTCTGAGATGGATTGCTACAATTGTGGCGAACTTGGCCACCTAGCTCATCAATGCACAAAGCCCAAGAAAGACAAGTTCAAGAACAAGGGCAATAAAGATGATTCAAGTGATGAAGATGAAAAGAAAAAGAACAAGCCATACAAGAAGAGAGATGGCAAAAAGAGAGACTTCTACAAGAAGAAGAAGAGTGGCAAGGCCTATATTGTTGGTGATTGGCTCACGGACATTGATTCATCAAGTGGATCATCCGATGACGAGAGTGACAATGAGAAGGTGGCCGCCATTGCTATTGATCTTGCATCCTCACCGCCACCATCGCCATCATCCTCTACACACCTATGCCTTATGGCCAAGGGTGAACGCAAGGTAACTAAGAGTGATGATAGTAGTGATGATGAGCAAGCTAGTGATGATGATAGTGATAGCGATGATGATTCACCCACATATGATGATCTTGTCAAAATATTAAGAAAATACACTAAGATCATTAGAAAGAGTAGAGCTACAATTGAAAAACTTGATGCTAAAAATGATTCACTCTTAGCCAAGTGTGATACATTAGAAAAGGCTAATGATGAGCTCAAAGAAACAAATGATTCTATATCATCCAAACTCAAGGAGCTCAAATCTTCTAAGAAAGAGCTTAAAGATAAACATGATAAACTTGAGTGGGTGCACAATGAGCTTATCATTAGTCACAACAAGCTAAAAGATGAATATACAACTCTAAAGATCAATTATGATACCCTTGTTATTGCCCAAGAATTCTTACCAAATGAGCCACATGTTGCTACTAACCATGTTGTTAAGATTGATATAGCTACCTCATGTGATGATCTAATTGATAAGAGCATTGAGCATGGATCTAGTAGCAAAGGCAAGCAAGTGGTTGAGTGCAATAACTATGATGAGTATGTCAAGCTCAAGAGTAACCATGAGAAGCTCATGAAAGATCTTGAAGAGATGAAAAGTCACAACACCATTGTGCTAGAAACTCTTGATCATGACAAAGAGTTGATCCTTGAGAATGAGAAGCTCAAAGAAGAAAACAAGAAACTCAAGGAAGAGAAGAACAATGATATTCTCAAGGAAGAGAACAAGAAGCTCAAGATGGAGAAAGAGCATCTCAAGGTGGGATTGAGCAAGTTTGCTAGAGGCAAGCATCTCCAAAGTGAGCTACTCAAGAATACCGTCATGAAGATGGATAGAAGTGGCATTGGATATATGGCAAGTGTAGAGAAGAAGAAGGCTCAAGCTCAACACCAACAATCAAAGCCAAAGCTAAAGCCAAAGAGATGTTTTGAGTGTGGACAAGAAGGCCACTTTGCTCATGAGTGTCAAACTCCACCACCACAACCCTTGCCCAAGCATGCTAGACCCTTTGCTTTCAATGCTCACTACATGCTTAGAAAAGATTCTAGTGGAAAGATGAAAGTCATGTTCTTAGGACCCCCCAACAAGAGTAGGCCTAAGAAGATTTGGGTGGCTAAGTCACTTGTTGAGAAGGTGAAGGGCCCTCAACAAGTTTGGATCCCTAAAGCTTGAATCTCTTGTGTGTAGGTGAACTACAAGACCGGTGGAAGTCATTGGGTTATTGATAGTGGTTGCACTCAACATATGACCAGTGATCCTCGTATGTTCACCTCACTAGATGAAGAGGTAGATGGACAAGAGAAAATAACTTTTGGAGATAATTCAAAAGGCAAGGTTAAAGGATTGGGCAAAGTGGCAATATCAAATGATCATTCCATCTCCAATGTGCTCTATGTCGCTTCATTAAGCTTCAACTTGCTATCCGTTGGGCAATTGTGTGATCTTGGCTTCCAATGCTTATTCACCAAGAAGGAGGTTGTTGTATCCAAGGTAGATGACAATCAAGTGATATTCAATGGATTTAGATACAACAACCTATATCTAGTTGACTTCACCTCCGAAGATGCAAACTTGAAGACTTGCCTATTCACCAAAACAACACTTGGGTGGCTATGGCATAGAAGACTTGCTCATGTTGGGATGAGCTCACTCAAGAAGCTTATGAAGAATGATTTGGTGAGAGGGTTGAAGGATGTGAAGTTTGAGAAGGACAAGCTTTGTAGTGCATGTCAAGCCGGCAAGCAAGTTGCAAACACTTATCCAACCAAAGCTTTCATATCAACCACAAGAGTGCTAGAACTCCTACACATGGATTTATTTGGACCAACAACATACAAGAGTTTGGGAGGAAATCTCTATTGTCTTGTGATTGTGGATGACTATTCAAGGTATACATGGGTGTTCTTCCTTCATGACAAATCCAAAGTTGCATCTTGTTTCAAGAAGTTTGCCAAGAGAGCTCAAAATGAATTTGAAGTGAAGCTCAAGAAGATAAGAAGTGACAATAGCAAAGAATTTGACAACACAAACATAGAAGCTTATTGTGATGACGTTGGAATCAAACATGAAGTCTCCGCAACCTATACTCCTCAACAAAATGGTGTAGTTGAGAGGAAGAACCAGACTTTGATCACTCTTGCAAGGACAATGCTAGATGAGTACAACACCCCCGAAGCTCTATGGGCGGAAGCAATCAACACCGCATGTTATGCATCCAACCGCCTATTTCTTCAAAAGTTCCTTGTCAAGACACCGTATGAGTTGCTCAATGGGAAGAAGCCGGACGTCTCCTTCTTTAGGGTGTTTGGTTGCAAGTGCTACATCTACAAGAAGCGGCAACACCTAGGGAAGTTTCAAAGATGTTGTGATATAGGTTTTCTTGTTGGTTACTCATTGAAGTCCAAAGCATATAGAGTATTTAATCATGCCACTGGCTTGGTTGAAGAAACATATGATATGGAATTTGATGAATCTAACGGCTCCCAAGGAGCACATGAGAATCTTGATGATGTAGGTGATGAACCATTGAGGGAGGCTATGAAGAATATTCCGGTGGGAGACATCAAGCCAAAAGATGATGAAGATGATGTACAAGTCATTAACCAACCTTCTTCATCAAATGTACCACAAGATGGTGAAAAAGATGGGAGAGTTGAAAATGAAGATACACATATCTCCCATGAGCAAATGGTGGTACAAGCACAAGATGTTGATGCTCCACAACCTCCTCCTCAAGTGGTCAATAGAAGAAATACACCTCTCCTACAAGATCATCCACAAGATCTCATCATAGGGAGTCCAACAAAGGGTGTGATGACTCGATCTCAAAAGCTTACTTCATTTATTGCTCATCACTCTTTTGTCTCTTGCTATGAGCCTACCAAGGTAGAAGAAGCTCTTAAAGATCCGGATTGGATCAATGCCATGCATGAAGAGTTGAACAACTTCACTCGCAATGAAGTTTAGACTCTTGAAGAGCGACCAAAAGGTGCAAGAGTCATTGGAACGAAGTGGGTGTTCCGCAACAAGCAAGATGATTAAGGTGTTGTTGTGAGGAACAAGGCAAGACTAGTTGCAAAGGGGTTCTCTCAAGTTGAAGGTTTGGATTTTGGAGAGACCTTTGCACCGGTTGCAAGATTAGAAGCCATCCGTATCCTTCTTGCATATGCATCACATCATGAAATGAAACTATATCAAATGGATGTGAAAAGTGCTTTTTTAAATGGCTTTATAAATGAACTAGTCTATGTTGATCAACCTCCCGGGTTTGAAGACCCTAGACATCCTAATCATGTTTATAGGTTGTCCAAGGCACTATATGGGCTTAAGCAAGCCCCAAGAGCTTGGTATGAGCGCCTTCGGGACTTCCTCATTGAGAAGGGCTTCACCATTGGGAAGGTCGACACCACACTATTCACCAAGAAGCTTGATGGGCATATCTTCATTTGTCAAGTATATGTTGATGATATCATCTTTGGATCATCAAATGAAGACTCATGCAAAGAATTTGGTGAATTGATGTCAAAGGAGTTCGAGATGTCAATGATTGGTGAGCTTACATTCTTTCTTGGTTTTCAAGTCAAGCAAATGAAAGAAGGCATCTTCATCTCTCAAGAGAAATACACAAAAGATCTTCTCAAGAGATTCAAGATGGATGAATGTAAGCCAATCAAGACACCAATGCCTACAAATGGACATCTCGACCTAGATGAGGGAGGTAACCCGGTTGATCAAACTCTCTACCATTCTATGATTGGTAGCTTGTTATATTTAACCGCATCTAGGCCCGACATCATGTTTAGTGTGTGTATGTGTGCTAGATTTCAAGCTAGTCCTAAGGAAACTCATTTAATTGCCGTAAAAAGAATCCTTAGGTATCTTAAGCACACACCAAGCATTGGTCTTTGGTATCCCAAAGGAGCTTTATTTGAATTAATTGGCTATTCCGATTCGGATTACGCCGGATGCAAAGTTGATAGAAAGAGCACATCCAGAGGGTGCCATTTGCTTGGTAGATCACTTGTGTCTTGGTCCTCCAAGAAACAAAATAGTGTGGCTTTGTCCACCGCCGAAGCGGAATACATTGCCACGGGTGCTTGTTGTGCACAAATATTATACATGAAACAAACTTTGCTAGACTATGGAGTAGTTCTAGAGAAAGTACCTCTTTTGTGCGACAATGAAAGTGCGGTAAAACTTGCAAATAACCCGGTTCAACACTCTCGCACTAAGCATATAGATATCCGCCATCACTTTCTAAGAGATCATGTGGCTAAAAACGATATATCACTAGAAGGTGTAAGATCCAAAGATCAATTAGCGGATATCTTCACTAAACTGCTAGATGAGGCTACATTTTGTAGATTGTGGAATGAGCTCAATGTACTTGATTTTAGTAACTTCACTAAAAATTGAGCTTGTGTTGTCCCTTGCATTCATTGTAATATACAACATGTTTAATTTGTGGCAATGCACATAGGGCTTGTCTAACATGGTTAAGATAACCGCCGAAAAGCATGTGAAGAAGCTTAACCTTGGATCAAACTTGACAGGCAACTAGATTTACTTACAAGTATTGCATATGCATGAATGTTGTTTTGTCGCTTTGTTCCATTTGCCCTCTTGTTGCCTATTTTCTTAAAAAGAATTATAGCCTAAGGCAAAATATTTTGAAAGATATGAGGGTTTGAGAGAGGTCACTCACATCAGTCCCAATTGGTGTTTATTTGGATCTTATTCAAGTTGGGACTTGATTGGGAACAGGCAGCGCGAAGGAAGGTTGAAGGTTTGCTGGAAAAGGTGCATCGGACGCTGCACCGGACGCTGCTGTCCAGCGTCCGGTCAGTTCATAGGAGGTGAACTGCTACCGAAGGAGTGACCGGACGCTGCGTCTGTGCGTCCGGTCAGGAAGGGTTCTGCGTCCGGTCGATCGAAGAGTGCACAAGTTGTACTGACCGGACCCTGCCTGCGTCCGATCATGGACCACCGGACGCGTTCGGTCCTGATTCCAGAGGATTTGGACCTCTCTGGAATCGACCGGACGCTGGGTGGTAGCGTCCGGTCGCTACCACCGGAGCGTCCGGTCAGTGGATCTCGCGCATTTTCAGGACTCTTTTCGGTTTCCTTTTCTGTCGCGTTTGGGGGATTATTTAACCGCAGCCGTACCCTATTCGTCCTCAACTCGTTTCTGCCCTAGCCCGAGCCGCCGCCTCCACTGCTCGCCGCCGCAGCACCACCACAGCCTTGCCCATGCCTCCCTTGCCAGTGCTCGCCCGGCCCCGTCGTCAGTCGCGCGCCACCTCGACCCTGCTCCGGCCACCTCGCGCCCGCGTTGCCGTGCCCCTGCCTCGCCATGCCACTACAGCATCGCGCCGGCCACCTCGCGCGCCACCGCGCCAACGCCGCCGTAGCTCGCTGGAGTCGCCCTGTCCATGCCTCTGCTCTGCCTCTTGCTGTGTGCCCTAGCCTCATCTCCTCTCGGTAAGGCTAGCCCCTTGTTTCAATTTCAAATTGCGTAGATCAATTTGCAATACAATGCACTGATTTTACAAATACTAGGGCCACCAGTTCATCATTGCTCCGTGTAACCCTAGCTGGCTCCGTGGTTCCCCCACGTGACATCTCATCTTTTCATGGATCGCTGATCGTCAGGTAGAAAGCCATTCGATTCAATTTCGCATCTACATTGCTTTCTCTATTAGGGTTTCGCATCTATTAGCAATATGGTATTTATTTGTATATCCATCTATTCTATCATGCAGCGAGTCGGTTCTGTTGTGGTTCTTGGCAGTCAACTCGGAGCCAAGCTCGCGAGTAAGGATCGAGGCCAAGCCTCGAGAGGTTCAGTTTGTCTATTGATCCTCATCAGCGTCAGTTCACCATCTTGTCAGTTCAGATGGCTCGCACCAAGAATGTTGGTGGTGACCCAGGTGATGATGATCGGAGGCCCCCGCCTCGCCAGCCAGCCGAGTCGAAGGGCAAGTCAACCAAGCAGGTGACATCCAAGAAGCAGAAGTACCCCGACGCAGAGACAGCGAGAGCAGCAGCTGTTGCAGAGGCCACAGAGCGTGCCGAGAGAGGTGGTGCCCGCAGCGGAGTTGTCATTGCAGATCAGCCGGTTTCACCAGCACTGAGAGCTACGATTGAGGATGTTGAGCGTCGTCACGGTAGTCCAGCTGGGACTGCCACGTTTGTAGGACAACGGGTTGCCATTGAGGAGGGTCCGTCAGCACAGCAGTAGCCCCCACCAGCAGAGCCTCAGCAGACCCAGGAGGCCAAGGAGACAGAGCCGGCACCCCAGCTTCGCCGCTCTGGATAGACCCGTGTACTAGTCTCGCCGAGGCCGCCGACACAGCGGAGGGGATCACGACCTCCACCTAGACCACAGGGTCCACCTCTAGTGGTACACCTCGACTTGAGGGCCGCTACCGCTAGGCAGGTTCAGCAGCTGTGATTTGTTGAGTTTGAGGTTTGGTTTCCTCCGAGGAGGGATGAGAGAGCAGCTGAGGGTTTCTACACGCCACTGCAGGAGGATTTCTATAATGCTTATCTCAACAGTGGGGCAGTGTTCAGATCTCAGAGAGTCTGTCAGATAGAGTCTATTGTGGCAGCAGCCAGAGAGAGCATTCGGCCATACTTATCATATTTGCCAGGACTGACAGATTTGATTGGACGGACGGGGATATATGTACCATCTTGGGTTCGTCAGTTTTATGCTTCACTCTTCATCGATCCACATCACAGGTTTATTCACTTTACTTTCAGAGGCAAAGACTACAGAGTGACGAGTGGCAGGGTCAGAGAGATACTGAGGCTACAGGAGTAGCCCATCAAGATGCATGAGGTTTGTTATGGATAGCAGGGACCTCCCAGGCGTCCTCATGGAGGGCTGGTGCCCCCTATAGATTTAGTGCGCCATTGCTTCAAGGAGCCCTTTAGTGAGGGGTCAAGCAAGAACCCCAGTGACTTGACTCCTACAGCGAGAGTGCTAGAGGCCATCATCAGGAGGACACTTCTTCCCAGGTTGGGATACAGGGAGGGCCTGACTCGCTTATAGCTCTGGCTTCTCAATGCCATCATGCAGCAGACAGTATTTGATATCTGGGATCTCCTGCTTTCAGAGATGGAGGACACAATAGCTGAGGGATTCAAGGGTCGCAGGCAGCTTCCCTATGCTCACTGGATCACGTTCCTCATCCGCAAAGTTGTGCTTGATAAGCCCCCTGGTATGATGGATGAGTATACAGGTGCCACCACAGAGTTCCCAGCTTACAACCTATCTCGGAGGATTAGACACGCCACTCCTCAGGCACCCAGACAGCCTAGCCATCGTCCTGATGTGCCAGAGTCCGCAGCTCAGCAAGATGAGATCATCAGAGGGATTGCAGCCACTGAGGAGGAGGAGCTAGAGGCACAGCAGGAGGTGAGCGAGTACAGTGATAGCTCTAACGACGACTACCAGCCTATACCTCAGATGCCTCCACGCAGACACGATGCAAAGGCCGGTAGCTCTAGTTCTGCTCCACCTGCTCCGCAGACAGACCCCGCTCTCATTGCTATTCTTGAGCGGATGCAGCAGGATCAGACACGATAGGCACAGGAGACAGCTGCCAACTTCACACTGTTTTAGGCTCGTCAGGACGAGTTCCAGCGGCAGCAGCAGCTCCTTCAGCACTAGCAGTTACTTATGCAGCAGCAGCTCATGGGATTCATGTAGCATGTAGTGACAGCCATTGGGGTCCCACTGCCATAGCCTTCGGCCTAGCTTGCACAGCCTCCTACCACTTCGATGACTCCAGCAGTACAGCCCAGTGGGCTCCAGAGTCAGGGACAACCTCCAGCTCAGTTTGCTTCACCTCCTATATAGGTGTCCTAGTGGTTAGCCTCACCCATGGTAGCCCCGCAGTTCACTCCATTTCAGACGGGCTTCACACCAGAGCAGTCTTCCTTGCTATTCGTGCCTGAGATGTCAGTCTCTAGGAGTCTTGGAGCATCCTTCAGCGAGTTGACCGGCATGCCTACTCCACCTCATATGCATACCGCTGGTCCGTCTACAGCAGCTCCAGTCGCAGTGACTACTCAGAGGCTCCCCTCGTCTGTCGCCTCGTCCGATCCTACGACAGACATACTTGCAGCTTCACAGGCAGCACTAGCCCCAGCTCAGACCCAGACCACTTCAGCGACACTTCCTGCTTCAGAGGGTCAGTTAGTTTAGAGCTCAGGGTCAGATGATGATGGCGCCTAGTTTCATCTTGCTCCACGTACTTCAGCGCCCGACTCGTCCGCTGCAGCCCCGCCGACCGACCCTTAGGGTTTGGTGTTTGACGCCAAAGGGGGAGAGGGCTTGAGTATGTAGACTCAGGGGGAGCGAGTTTTAGGGGGAGCTAGTTATCTAGTATTAGTTTATTATATACATTTGGAGTTTTTATTGGTGTGATACACTATTACTTATGCATTCGCGTGTTTACTTTCATGCATACTATTATATATATGTGATAGTGCTATCTACGTGATTGTGATATATGACATGTGTGATTTCTACTTTGCATTATCTATATGTCATATCACTTGTGTTATGCTCATTTGCTTTTACTTCCGCGTTTATACTTTGAAGCAAATGAGCTTTGTTACTTGTACTCATGCTTAATTCATATCCTTTGAGTACACTGTGTTGGCTTGGGTCATATAAGCTTGCCTAACTCTTTTGTTCTTAACAACAAAAGCTTATATGAACCAAGCCCGTCAAAAACCTCACTCCATAACATACTCGAGGTGGTATTGTCATCAATCACCAAAAAGGGGGAGATTGAAAGCATCTAGGCCCCTAAGTGGATTTCGGTGATTAATGTCAATACAAGATTACTATGACTAACGTGTGTTTTGCAGAGGCAATTAAGTTATGTCATGGTAATGGAGATCGATTGGGCAATTGAGGTTGTCATGCCCCTATGATGGGAATCGTTTCGGTTTTCAAAGGATGGACGACAAGGTTAAGGATAACTAGTTCTAAGTGTCAATTGAAGTTGGAGAGACACTTAGAGTAGTTTAGGACTTTGTTTTTTCCTTTGGCCGTACTATGAAGGGGGGTATGAATGGGTAGCTTGACCTAGTTGAGTCTAGTGAGTTAGGTGTGGTGCATACTTGTTAAAACTAGCTCTAGGTAGCTCCTATGAATGCCTAAGATCCTTTGGAGCAAACTTCATTCACATATGATCGAGAGTTGGAAGTGAATGAAGGGTCAAATACCGACCGGACGCTGGCTCCGGTGCGACCGGACGCTGGCCGCAGGGTCCGGTCAGTTCATTTGACTGAGAAGAACAAGTCTGGAGTGACCGGATGCTGGAAGGTCGTGTGACCGGACGCTGAAGGCCAGCGTCCGGTCGACTCCAGTAAGGGTCCAGACTTGAGAAAGTGTGACCGGACGCGTCCGGTCAGTGGTGACCGGATCCTATGTATCCTGCGTTCGGTCATTTACAGTAAGCATCCAAGAGCGACCAGACACGTCTGGTCAGTACTGATCGGACCCTGACAGCGTCCGGTCATCATGTGAAAACTGTTGCGCTGGTTGAACTGACCGGAGCGTCCGGTCAAAACGATCGGAGCGTCCGGTCACCCCGCAGAAGCTCATAACGGTTCGTTTTTCAGGCTGCCTTATAAATAGACGCTCCACTCGTGAGTGGAGGGACTTTTGCTCATTCCAACAGCTGAGAAACACATTTGTGAGTGCCAAGAAGAGCAAGGTCCTAGTGAGGTGTTTGTGATTTGAGAATCCAAGAGAGTAGCCTCGCTAGCAAATCAAGAGTAGCAAAGTGTGCATCCATCTTCTCATTAGGCTTTGCGTGGTCAAGTGAGAGTTCGTGCTTGTTACTCTTGGTGATCGCCATCACCTAGACGGCTTGGTGGTGATTGGGAGCTTGGTGTTCACCCGGCGGAGCTTGTGGGTGACCCAACTCAAGTTGTGAGCGGTTTTGGGTGATTCGCCGTGACGGAGTGTCGAAGAATCAACCCGTAGAGAGCACTTGATCCTTGCGCGGATCAAGGGGGAGCTACACCCTTGCGCGGGTGCTCCAACGAGGACTAGTGGAGAGTGGCGACTCTCTGATACCTCGTCAAAACATCGCCGCGTTCCTCTCTCCATTTACTTTGAGCATTTACTTTAAGTATTTACTTTGAGCAATTCAATACTCATCTTTACATTCATAGAATTGCTATGCTAGAGTAAGTTTGGAACATAGGTTGCAAGTCTTTTGTGCGTTGATTTGATAGAAACACTTTTTCTAGGCACAAGGGGTTAATTGGGCTATCTGTAGGATTTGATTATTGCAAGAAAATTTAGAATTAGCCCAATTCACCCCCCCTCTTGGGCATCTTGATCCTTTCAACACCTCCCAGCCCAGGCTCTCCAGATGATCCCCATCACGTGGCCCTTCGTGGTCTGGCGGCTCGACCTGGTTGGGCCACTCAAAAAGGCGCCTGGGGGCTTCACCCACCTGCTTGTCACCATAGACAAGTTTACAAAATGGATTGAAGCTCGACCAATATCCACGATCAAATCTGAGCAAGCGGTGCTGTTCTTCCTCGACATCACCCATCGCTTTGGAGTACCGAACTCCATCATCACAGACAACGGCACGCAGTTCACCGGTAGGAAATTCATTCGATTATGTGATGAACAACACATCCGAATCGATTGGGCAGCCGTCGCACACCCCCGGATGAACGGGCAGGTCGAGCACGCAAACGGCATGCTCCTTCAAGGCCTCAAACCCAGAATTTTCAACCGGTTGAACAAGATCGGCGCACGCTGGCTCGCTGAGCTCCCGGCCGTGCTCTAGAGCCTAAGGACAATGCCCAGCTGGGCCACCGGCTATACACCCTTCTTCATGGTCTACGGTTCCGAGGCCGTTCTTCCAATGGACCTTGACTATGGAGCGCCAAGAATCAGAGCATACGATGAACAGGGAGCCGAGGCATCCCACCAAGATGCCATGGACCAGCTAGAAGAAGCCCGCGACGTCACCCTCCTCTGTTCGGCAAAGTACCAGCAAGTGTTGCGACGGTACCACAGCCGACGGGTGCGGGGTCGAGCCTTCAACGTCGGAGACCTCGTCCTCCGTCTTGTGTAGAGCAACAAGGACTGCCACAAACTCTCCCCGCCCTAGGAAGGACCCTACGTCGTCGCGGAAATACTTCGCCCAGGCGCCTACCGGTTGAAAACCATCGATGGCGAGGTCTTCACCAACGCCTGGAACATTGAGCAGCTACATCGTTTCTATCCTTAAAATAAGCATACACTTTTCCTCATCAGATTTTGTTATAACAAAACCCCGATCCTTAGTGACTTCCGACCCCTGCAAGTCGCGAGGGGTCAGACCTCACTCGGGGGCTGGCATGTGATCATAACACGTGACATATGAAAATACAAGTATTGCGTTTACTATAAATTTACTGTGTTATATTTATAAACATTCTCTAAGTTTTCCATTCCTCTCATAAACGAGTCCTAAGGGCTAAGATTTTGGGAACCAATTCTGAATACGACTGGTAGGACTGCGGGACACCCACGCCCCAGCGGCTACAACCTCTTTGCTCACCAGCTCAATCAGAATTAGTTCGCCCACGTTCCTAGTTTATTATGACTTAGACCGTGAGAGGGGTCGAAAAGCACTAAAATCTTTTCTACAAAAGGAGAAAGATAAAAAATATCTTGCCATAAGCAAAAGGCGTAAATTTGTTCACTTTTTGCACAAATTCGTCACTTACAAAGCGATTTCATTACAAAAAGGAACAATATACTTGTAAATTCAGAGGACTATTTACTCGGGGGCTTCCCCACAAAATTATTCAATTACAGTCTCTGCTTAGCTCTGCTACAAGCACTACTACAGTCGCCGCGCCACGCTCTCCATCGGCGACGCCCGGGGCGTGTACACGGGCCAGCTCGTCTACTGCGGTCGCCGTGCCACGCTCTCCATCGGCGACGCCCGGAGCATGTACACGGGCCAGCTCGTCTACTGCGGTCGCTGCGCCACGCTCTTCATCGGCGACATCCCGATATCCTGCCGCTTCGCAGGATCCTCGAAGGTGCCGCCATCAGCAACGCCTCCGCCGGGGCGTCCGGGGACTACGCCATCGTCGCCAGCCACAACCCTAACAACGGCGTAAGGGTAGGAAACGCCTCTCACCAAAGGAGGAGCACAGCGGATGACAGCGCAGTCGACGACGTACGACGCCCGCCGACGCCTTTTCTCCTTTGGCGGCAGCGACTCCTCAGCAAGGGCGGCACGCACCATCTCGTCTACGCCGGATAACCTCCGACTCGACATCACGCTCTAGATTCACGAGCAAATCTGTGAGTTTTCTCTCTCTCTGGCATTACTCTTCCTCACTCAGGAACCACCGCGACGCACGGACGCATTCGGTGGAAAGGAAGAAGAAGAAGAGATAGCGGCTCGGAGGTAGAAGAGGAGGTGGGTTGAGAACTCCACTCCCCCTCCCTATTTAAAGAGGAGGCGCTGTAGCTAAGGAAAGGCGAAAGGTTGGACGAAAAACTCTCTCTCTTCCCCTTTTTAAATACGGAATCAATACTGATTAATACCTGAGGGGACGCGCCGGAACTGACGGGACGCGCCTTGGTCAACGAGGCGTCCCCCTTGGTCAAACTAAACGTTGCCTGGGTATGGCCCGCCACTGACCCGCTCCGGACACGGCAATTAAGGCGCCCACATAGGCAGACATCCTTTCGTCTCCCCATGCAGGACCACGGGACGATCCGACGACAGGACCTTTTGGATCTCCTGGGCCGGCCGTTCGGCCCAGAAGAGACGACGAACGAACGTCCAAAGAAAGATAAGCATCTTAGCCTTCTTACTTTACGCGTTAAAATTCATTCTCGAGCTTCTGACCCCGTCAAACGGTGGGGACACGAACATCACTCGGGGGCTGCCGAGGATGTCTACCAGTCTAGATATCCTCCTCACCCGATCCCTCCGTACGCTTGAAACTAAGGACACAGAATACGGGCATAAAACTTTGAGTAAAACTGGACGAACTAGCAGACCCTACGCCTCGGTAGCTACGGTGTTTCAGTTCGCCAAAAAAATCATACTCAACGCCCCCCCGCGTCTCCAGTTTCGACGTCTGCCTTCTCATGAAGGGTTCGGAGGGGTCCGCCTACAGAATCTCCCCCAAAGGAGAAGCTGTCAGGTTGCCCAAATTAATTAAACGGCTCGGACCGCCACCGAGATACGAAAAACAAAGAATAACGATTCTTATGCAGGTTACTCCAACCTCATCGCAAACATCAGGGTTCGAACCCCGCATGAACACATCTGATAGGAGCTTCTCGTCACTCATACCGCCAAGGTAACATTGCCGACCCCGCCTTCATTTCAATTATATTATACATATACAAAACATCCCGACGCTTCGTGTCGCATCACGAAACGGCCGTTGCCTCATTCGATATAGGCGGCCACAGGCCGAGGTTCGAAGGTCGGCCCACGAAGGGCTTGAGGCCGCCTCATGCCGAACAGAGCCAGGGAGAAATAACTGAGACAAGCCCCAGCGGCTCTGCCCAACCCCGCTCAGAAGCGGACAGGGACGTCTCAACCTTTTCTCGTTCGATTCTAACCCCGAGACAAACCCACAGAATCTCCATCGAGGAGAGGCCATCGGGCCCCCTGAGCCTATCGAACGGCTCGGGCATCTGCCGGGAGGCGGGTTAAGAAGTTGTGGAATGCCACCAGAGGGCTCTGCCGACCCCATCTGCAAATGATGGACCTGGATTCCACACAAACGTACCCATTAGTGAGCTCGTTGAGTGCGATACTCAAGCCATCAAGGCAAGTGTCGTTTACTCAGCCCCTCCGATTGCGAAAATCGAGGACGGGGTAACACGCAAATTACGGTCGACCCCTATCAGACCCTGACAAGGCCCGGGGGCTCGAGCCAATCAATACAGGGACACAGGTTCGAAGGCCCCACCTTGTCGAGCCCATAGAGTTGTTTGGGGATTTCTGTTGGAAGACAGGGTAGGGAATATTGCAATGACATCCAAGCACTTCGTCGACCCTGTCACCAAAACCATAGTTCCGATCTCCAGTAACCCCCGACCCCAGCAAATGCAGGGGGTCGGACCTTACTCGGGGGCTAGTTAAGGTGCGGCTACCTCCTTTCTTTCTTTCGAAACAATCTCCTCGCATCAAGACCAGCGGCAAGATTCGGGAGAACAGATTGGTAAAATCGTAAAAAATCAAACAAATCGAAATTTCGACACAAAATCACGAAACCGCGTCTAGACTCGAAAAGTACCGACACTTGTCCACATATTACATATAAGTTGTTCTCAAAATTGTTCGACTAACTACTCCCACGAAAAGAGAACCATCTCTTTCAGATTATCCGCCAGGTTTTTCGCAAGAGGAGCAACCATCTTCTCCATTTCCTCCAGCTCATCGTCCTCGTAGGTGGATGGGAAGCCTTCGCTCATCACCTTTAGGTTGATTTCCTTCTCGTAATGAGTGTGGGTGATGGTGAAGGCCTGGGTGATCCCGGCGTGAAAAGCACTCTCCTCAAGTTGGCCCACCCGAGCCATGATACCAGCGGCACGAGCCGCGAGCGGGCTGGTCTCCACCGGCTCCACCACATTCAGGGCATTAAGGACCACCCCGACCGCAGCTTGCAGAAGATCATGCTCTTCGCTCTCAACCTGAAGGGTCCTTCGTGCATGGGCAGCCTCTTTCTCCAGCCTGACGAAGACGTTTTCGGCGTTCAACCTTCGGCTCACCGCGTCACCGAGCTCCGCCCGGAGAGAGCGGACCACCTCGACGTCCTCGTCCACCTTCTGCTGGAGGGCCGTGGCCCTACTCTCGGCCTTCCGCCGGAGGTCCCGCTCCATCTCCAGCTCCTTCAGGACTTCGCCGGCCTTCTCATTAGCCGCGGCGTTCCTCTGCAGCAGCTCGTCTCGCTCCTTTTGGAGCCTGGCAATCTCCTCCCCATCCAGCTTGGACCTCGCCGACAAATCCTCGAACATCCCATGGGCCTCCTCCACGTCTTGACGCGCCTAGGCCTCCCACTCCTGGGCAGTAGCAAGCTGTGCGGCCATGTTTGCTCACAGCCCGGCCTCCTCGGAGAGGCGATCCCACTCCGCCTTCTGCTCGCGGAGGAAGCGGGATTTATTCCGGCTATGAGCAACAAGAACCTGAAGAAGACTGGAATCAGAAATGCGAAAACACAAAAACATGCAAAAAAAATCAAGCGAATACCTGGGTGGTAGGAACGACAATTTCTCGCAGGGCTCCTCTGGCCTGGTCCAGGGCCTCCAGCATGGTCAAAATTCCGATGTCAAGACCCTCCCGCTCCATGCTCTCGGAATGATCATCGAGCGAGAACAGAGCTGACGTCGGGTCCCGGGCGGCCATCCACTGAAGCGGCGGCTCCCCCCACGTGGGGGAGCGGCTCCCTCCTGACCCTGTGCGGCACCACCGCCGCACTCGAGGACCCTCCGGCTAGACCCTCCTCCGTCTGGGCCGCTCTGAGCGCCACGGGCGGATCCACCTGGGCCCCTGGTGGTGCGGATTGCGCTACGCCCTCGAGCGCCACCACGACCGCGCTCGGCTGATCCTGGCTTGGCGCGGTCACGACCACCTCCACCGGTGGTATGCGGCCCTCGGCCAGCTGTTCCACGTCTGCCATGGAAGAGGCCGCCCGCTCAGTAACCTCCGCGGGCGTGGGCGCCACCACGGACGCCGTCGGGTCGGCCAACGCGACCCCAACGTCGGCACCACTCCCGCCCGAAACAGGGGTAACGCCAGGCGAGGCCATCTGTCCCACTTGAATGGCGAGACTTTTCTTGGGCGCCAGCCCCAAGGGGTGTCCCGTCCGCAAGAACCTGCACAAAGGTATTAATCATTAGATCAAAATAGAAATGGAAAAAGGATGAAAATAGGGAAATCAGCAGCTCACGTTGACGACCTCGGCCGGTGGAAGCGTTTTGGGGACGGATCCCCAGATCCCTGCCTCGACTCATCCGAGCGGGACCGCTTCGAGCCTACCCCCTGCTCTAGGGCAGGGAGGCTTACCTCGTGGGGCATGGCGCCAGAGCCGCTCCCCTCCATCGCCTCATGGGGCGCGGCACCAGAGCCGCTCCCCTCCCCTATCGCTTTGGGGTCGGTAGCGGCAGGCATGCTTTCCTCCATCCACCAGTCCTCGGCCGGCACGCCGTGCGAAGCGGCGGACTCACCGGCCTCCATCGACCTCATCGATTCACTTCCCTCCGCGTGGAAAGGGAAGGGTCCCTGCACGGATGGGTGGCCACTCGTCAGCGTGTCCTCGTCCTCCAGGACGTCCCAATCCACACCGACGGCTACCTCGTCGTCATCATCATCGTCGTCATCTTCATCCTCACTGCTCACATCCTCTCCCCGATCCCGTGCCTCCTGCTTCATTCGCTTCGCCTTCTTCATCTGCTCTCTTGCTTTCTTGTCCTGCTCGGCCACGAGTCGATTCACCGCCACCACAGCCTTGTCCTTGGGCAGCGGAACCGGACTGTCCTTGAAGACTAGCCCCCTCGGCTGGTTCCAATGCCACGAAGACAAGTATCAAAAAATAGGGATTCAGAAAAAAGAAAAAAGAGCATGAAAGAAGAAGGCTTACGAATTCAAAGAACCCAGGCTCCGGCCGCATCGGGAGGTGTCCGGGCACCGGATACACAATGTCGAGGATCCTGCCTGCGGAATCCTTCGTCGGCTCCGTCGCCTCCTTAATGCGCTGCGCCACTTCTGAGTAAGGGAGCGCCTCGTCAACGAGCACCGTCCCCTCGAACGACATCCCGGGCATCATCCGATGCAGGGGAAGCACGCGCGCCATTAGTGGTGCCACCCTCCTCGCATGATAGGCGCCGATAATCCCCGTCCCCTTTACACCCCGATCCTTTAGGGCTTGGAGGGCAGAGAGAAGGTCGGAGAGGTGTTTCTTGTCTTTAGACTGGACGCCCCAGCTCCACGACTCTAGAGCGTCTACAATAAGGCGTCCAGTGTACCTCGGGAGGGTGGCACTCACATCATCCCTAACATAAAACCACTGCGAGTGCCATCCCTTGTTGGATGTCGCCAGACGCATATATGGGTAACCCTCGACCGGGTATGGCGCAGATGAATGCTGGCACATCCCATCGGCGCGTTCACATCTTTCCCCCCAATCTTCCTCTTCGACAAACTAATGTTAAAGAAATATCACCACAGATCAAAATGGGGATCGATCCCCAGGAAACCCTCACACAGGGCAACAAACGCTGCCATGTGTTGAATCCCATTGGGAGTTAGATGCTGCAGCTCCACCTCGTAATAATCCAGCAGCCCCCGAAGAAATCTATGCGCGGGTACTGCAAATCCCCGCTCATGGAAGATGGCGAAAGAAACGACATACCCTTCGGGCGGCACCGGCTCACCCTCATCGCCAGGAAGCAGCCACTCCTGGACGGCGGATAGCGGGCGGAGAAGGCCGCGGCGGACGAGGCCCTCCAAACGCCGTGGGGTGATGCTAGATCTGCCCCACAACTCCATCAAAGCAATTGGGGAGAAAGGTGGGCGCGAGCTCGACGGCGACTACGGGACAGGCGCGAGCTTGGCGGCGGCCGCAACACGGATGCAATTCGGCTGATGGTGGTGGCGCGGGCGCAGGAGGCTAGGGCGATTGGCGGCGGATGTTTCAAGACGCAGAGACAAGGGAGCAAAATACGGAACCATGGGGGCGAACCCTGTGGTTTTATAGGGGCGACGGACGCAAGAAGGGCAACCGTCCGCCTCGATCTCCGGGCTTGCCACGCGCCTCGCCACATCACGTTACAGGACACACACGCGCAGTCCCTGTCCTCTCACCCCAAAAATCACGGCGGATGGTTCGCCTTCCCCAGGTGACTCCGGACTCTCTACCCACCTAGGAAACGCAAGCCACGAAGACCTTTTTTCTCCCTTTGGCCCACCTAAGGCCCAAAAGCTTGGCAACTGGCCCAACTAAGGACGGGTCCGTGAACAAGTCCAAAATCAAGGGCGCAAGCATTACTGAGGTCTCGATCCATGGTCGAGCCCTGGCTAGGTCAGCCCTGAATGAAATCCCCGCGAACGGGATACCACGACTCCCTCAGAAAAACATCCAGTTGACGAAAAACTAAGTCTTTCAGCCTTACCCGCGAAGGGACCGATACAACCCCCCAGGCGATTCTACTCGAATCACCCGGGGGCTCGGGGGCTACACCCATCGGGTGCGCTCGCGCGCACCCTTCGGCAAAGTAACTTCGACGAAATAAAAAAGACACCCTCCAGGCGGTTCTACTCGAATCACCTAGAGGCTCGGGGGCTACTATCGGGGACCTAATACCGGGGTACCCCAGAAGGTGGAACCAATAACCACCGAACGTTAAAAACTTCTGGACGCATAAGAGCGCCATTTCATCCCCTATTCGAAAGACAGGAGTTTGGTTCCGCCTCGCCCGACGCCTTTTGAGGTGGCTCTGCCTCGCCCGAGGGCTCAGGGTTAATCTCCGTCTCGCCCGACGCCCTTTGGGGCGGGCTCGGTCCCGCCCGAGGGCCGAGGGATAAACCCCGTCTCGCCCGACGCCTTTGAGGTGGCTCTGCCTCGCCCGAGGGCTCAGGGCTAATCTCCGTCTCGCCCGACGCCTTTAGGGCGGGCTCGGTCTCGTCCGAGGGCTGAGGGATAGATTCCGCCTCGCCCGACCCCAGAGGGGCAGGGTCGGTCTCGCCCAGGAGATAGGGATTGGTCTCCGTTTTGCCCAACGGCAAGGAACGAGCCTCACCCTGCTCCATATCTAAAGACTGGATTCATCTTACCTGACAACTTCTCCCCGTTCCCTTAAGAAGATAGGTACAGGGCAAGACAAGACGTTCGGGTCAACCATGGCTCCAAGGACCATACCCTGTGCCCCGGCAGGAAAAGTACCGCCAGAGGATGACAGGACAGGTGCTTTAGACCCTTCTGGGCGCCGCAGAGCCTGAAAGGTTGTACAGGTGCGTGCTCCTCGCCCTGTAGTGTTGTAGGCACCGCCTTCAGCCCTGGGACACGGAACCCGATGAAGATATACGACAACCGCTACGCTCCAGAAAAGGATTTGCTACCTCCACGAACGACGGATATTCCGTCACCACGCTATGGGCCTGAGGAAGCGGCGCCCGCTTCCCGACCCCTCAGGTCCGCCAAGTCAGAAGGCCTTGACCACGGTGTTACGTCGGGCCCCGACCCCTCGTCCCTCCGACGAAGACTCATAGGAACTAGGAGGCGTGCGGAGCAAGGCTGGGAGAGGCTAATAAGTCAAAACCACTGTACTACAGCCCATGCCCTGCGCAGGGCAGCATTCTGTAATCAACCTAACACTCTACAGAGACATCGACAGTATTGTAGACACTTATCTTCCTTTGCACTCATCAGGATGAAGAATGAGGCCGGGTAGACGTAAGCCACAAGATTAGGTAAAGCCCTCATCCTTGTAAAGCCACCCCTTCATCTATAAAAGGGGAGGCGCTTCTCCCATCAAAGGGGGACTCAAGGACCGAACAATACAAGAACACACACATACACACAGTCAAGCTGCTACGAAGCTCTTGACCTCCTTTCAACCCTTCCATCAGAGACTTGGGACCAGTCCCTCTCTCGATCGTTTGTACCCCTTACTACAAACCGTTCACGGTGCTAATAACACGAGCAGCAACAAACTGGACGTAGGGACATTCGGCCCGAACCAGTATAAATCTTGTGTCCTTTAGCGCACCATCCGAGCCTAACGCGCATTACTATAAATTTACTTGCCGGTGCTCGTACGAAACACCGACACAAGGGCACCGTCACCCAGACCGCTCGACGGCGGCGCGCTCAGCCTCGGGCGAGCGAGCTCATCGGCGATGGGACCGGCGGCGGCGCCACTCTGCTGTGCCTCTCGCCTCTCCGCCGCGGCGCTGAGGAAGGAAGAGAGAAAGCAAAGTGACGAATGGACTTAGGGTTTCTACGGGAGTGGCCGTGGCGGGGTTTTTACTCGGGCGAGAAGCGAACGACAGTCGGATACATATCTACAGCCGACAACACTCAGGCTAGATTCAACCCAGGTGGGCGAGTGATTTCCCGATCCAGGCCTAGGTTGCGGCCTGGGCGCGGGGACGACGCGGCGCGCTCGACTTGTTGGGCCGGCTTTCGCCGCTGAGCCGCGACAACGCACAGCGCGCGAGTGTTTTCGACCCAAATGCACAGTGACGATTTTTGTTTTGTTTTATTATTTTCAAAAGCAAATTTTTGAATATTTTGTGTCTAGTTTGATTCTCTGTCAAAATTTGAACCAACAGGATAATTTTTTCGGAGAGTAGATGAGTAAAGTAAAATGCTTCTAAAAAGTAGATAAAAATTTTTCTCATGTTTCCGCTGCAAAGTTTAATGTTTATTATCTTCTAATTAAATTCGAACCAACGAGAGAATTTAATTGGAAGAGCAGTTATATTTAGTAAATTATGATTATATTGATCCTCTAATTAAATTGGAACCAACAGGAAAATTTAATTAGAAGAGTAGTCCATTTTTTGTTTAAGTAAGATTATGGTATTGTCATTTTCTGACCATCGTTGATGATGAAAATATTATAATGAATTTAAGTTTGAAGTTTAAATCTCTGATAAATTTTACACCAACGTGGTCAATTTTTTAGAGAGTAGATAAGGACCAAGAAATGCTCCTGAACTAAAAAAAATGTATTTCATTATCAAGTTTCTGCTGCAATGATGTTGATTATCTTCCAATTAAATTTGAACCAACAGAAAAATTTAATTTTGAAGAGTAGTTATATGGATTTCAAGTTAATTTATGAGTTTTATCCATTAATTCTATTTTCTACCCAACGGTGACGTAGAATTGATGCAGAAGCATATTGTATGTTTTATTTTAACCGACGAGATCACTCGACTGCATGCCAACGAATTGCAATGCTGGGGTATGTGAATGGAAAGGCTTGAGTCAAGCCAGTTCAGGATATTTTTTTGTTAGTTTACTAATTTTCTGATTAAATTGGAACCAACGAGAAGATTTAATTGGAAAATGAAGTATAAGAGAATATTTTAGTCGTCATGACTAAGTTTTCGTATCGATGTATCCCGCATGGGGAGAAGTTTTGGTATAGTACTTATGCTAGTCAATCCTGCATGGCGGGAGAAGTTTTGTGATGATTCACATATTTTGTATCCCGCATAGCGAGAGAAGTTTGGGTAGCTCTTATGCTGTCCTAGTATTGACCTTGGCACAATAGAAACACATCGTCATGGTCAATACTAACCAAAAGGATAAGAAAAGATGCAAGCGTGACTTGCAAATGTACAACTAATGAGAGACCTCGTTGAGTTCTTGAAGTGAAATAAGGAAAATGATACTCCTAAACGGATCAAAAAATAACTTTGTTTACATGACATAATCATATGAATGAATTAAGTTATAAGTGTCTCCTCGTTCATAGGTTTTCTGAATAGCTCTCGAAATTATGGCAGTAAAGTTCATGCCATATTTCGAGGGGGAGAATATTAAGATCAATTAAGAAAAAAACACTCTTCATTAAGAGTGAGATAAAGATCAATTCAGAAAGATACTCTTCATTAAGAATGAGATTAAGATTAATTAAAATGAAATCGTTGGAGGAGTACAACGTCACAACAATAATACCCCGAAGCAGAGAAATAGATAAATTTCTAGACCTTTTAAAGTTCCGATAGAAAGATAGCGTGGTCAGCCTCAAAGATGTTAAGGTGGTGCTTAAAGCGCCATATGAAGTTTTTTAACAGATTAAACCCAAAATAAGATATTTGAAGATACACCATCTTTAGAAAAAATGGGAAGATCTGGGGAAGCATGGTATGTAGAGGTATGTAGAGACCTAAGACTTGAAGAGAAGAGGAACTGCGTGCCCACTCCACTGACTCAGGAGCAACAAGTTTCTTAATACCTATTGATGTTGTATGACTAATACAACACCTGTTGTTGGCTCTTCGAAGAAGATGAATAATGTAAACAAGGATCTTGTTATACAGGAGCCTGCAGAATCTATTGCCTCTTGGCAATGAAGAGCAATAATAGCCCTATATGAAAGTGCCAGTAGCTGAGGCCCCAGAAGGTCTCAAAGAATTAGTAAACCAGTTTTTCTGATGACTATGAAGTCTATGTTAGTAAAGAAATTCAAATGTAGGGTGATCCCACCTCACTTGAAGAAGCCATGAGAAGCGTTTACTCGTTTAAATGGCAAGAAGCTATAAAAGTTGATATGAATTTGATGAATACCAACAATGTTTGGGACTTAGAAGTAATTCCTAATGGAGCCAAAATAGTAGGCTGTTAATGGGTCTACAAGATAAAATATGACTCTAAAGGGACTGTAAAAACGATATAAAGCACGACTTGTAGCAATATGCTTTACGCAAAGAGAAGAAAAGATTACAATGAGAGTTTTCTCTCTAGTCTCATGCAAGGATTCTTTTAGAATCATAATGGTGTTCATGGCGCATTACGATTTAGAAATACATCAGATGGATGTAAAGACGACATTCCTCAATGGGGATTTATATGAAAACATTTACATGGCATAACCCAAAAGGTTTTTGTCATGGAAGAAAAGAACATAAGGGATGCCGCCTGTAGAAATTCATTTATGGGTTAAAAGTAAGTCTCTAGACAATAGTATTTGAAGTCGATGAAATGATAAGAAAGTTTGGGTTTTACAGAAAATAAGAAGAACAATAGCGTTTATGCGAGGATCAAGAATGGAAAATTCATTTTCCATATCCTGACATTCTATTCATTAGTAGTGATGTTAATCTATCATTGGAGAAGAAGAAGTTTTGTCCTCAAGTTTTAATGTGAATGATCTTGGTGAAGCATCATTGGTTCTAGGAATCGAAATTCACCGAGATAGAAGAAAATGGGGTATTAGGACTATCGCAAAGGCATACTTAGAAAAGATTCTAAAGAAGTAAAGTATGCATGCGAGTAAACCTACGCCTGCTCCTATAGTCAAGGGTAATAGATTTGGGAGCTTTAAGTGTTCCAGAAATCGATATGAGATCGATCAAATGAATATGGTTCCATATGCTTCAGCTGTTGGAAGCTTGATGTGTGTACAAGTACAAGCAAGAACTTACCCTAACGTAGTTGTATCCAGGATATTTTGGCAGAAGTCCAGTTCAGATATAGATCACTGGAATGGAGTTGAGAATGTCTTGCAATTTTGCAAAGTATTATAGGCCTCATGCTGAGTAAGAAAGAATAAGTACTCTCAAATAGTTGTGGGTATAATTGTTAAGTCATGGCGAGATGTGTAGTGAAATCCACAGTAGTTGCTAACACTCGCAGTTAGAGTATTATTGTGGAAAAACTCCAAAGAAATAGTTATGGTGTCATCAGTGATGCATACCATAGTATAGCTTGACATGAGGCTTAAGGAACAGGCAAAAAGAGGTTAAGGGAATTTGTACCCGGATTTAATAATGGTAGACAACAACAATAACCATTTAAAGTAAATTAACTTCTAAGACAATAGGTCAAGTGTGCTGCCAAACACATTGACACTAAGTTATATGTTGTAAAGAAAAAAATTCAGAATCATTTTGAAAGCATTGAGCACATAAGTACCAAATAAGTACTTGCGGATCCGCTTACCAAAGGCTTACCACCCAGTGCGTTCAGAGAACACACAGTCGACATGGGCTTACGAGAAAGCCGATGATTTCTGGATACTAAGGGCCTAGTTGTGTATCTGTTTGAAAATAGAGAGGTACATCGTAGCTGTTAAATCTAATGACAACTGACCGTGACGATGAGACACGCTCTATGCAATGATCTGTGATAGAATGGAAAAAAAGAAAGCTAAGTGTAAGTCATAAGGTGAGATCAAGGGGAAGAATGTTAGGTTGATCTCCACCAATTGACCCAACGGCCAATTGGACCCTTGATCCGCGTCCTGATCGGGAGCACTCAGCCTTTCTACTAACTGATGGGCCTCCGTCGCGCAGCACCATAAAAGGACGGTGGGGCTGGGGCACACAACAAGAGGTTCACTGTAGCCGCCAGCGTCCCACCGTGATGTCCTAACCCCAATCCGATCTAGAAGGGGAAGTTGTAAGCGATGGGAAGCGCCATCGCCTTCGCCGCCGCCAGTAGCACCGTGCCCGTATTACTGCTACCTACGACGATCTAGCGGGCGTGTCTCTGCTTCCCCTACTACTACGACTCCAGTGGCCATGTCGCGGTGGCGCCGTGACGGTGACTGCGCATGGTGAAGTACATCACCAAATCTCCCATTAAGCTAGGTTTTACCCACTGATCTACGCCTAGAAGTGCTTTCAGTACTATCATCCGCGTCTAGGACCAAGGGCAGTGGGGGCCGGGGGCCGAGCTGGCAAGTGCGAGGCCAAGGGCGGCCTGAGCTCGCAGGTGCCGGTGGTGGTGGGGCCGAGCTCGGAGTTCTGTGAGCGGGTGTATGGAGAAGAAAAGGAGAGAAAAAATATTGACATATTGTCATAGTCCCATCCTATTTTTGAATGTCATCAAACCAAACACTGGATAGGGATGGTTCTATTTCTCTAGACAAAACCAGAAATGAAACCATCCCCTCCGTCATGAAAAAAATCAGATACGGGCCATCCTGACGCGAACCCCATACGGACCTGCGGCTGATCCAGGACACGTGGACTACGGTATGTACGTGGAGGAACAAAGACTTCGCATGGAGAGGCTATGGTTCGTGAAATCCGCATGGTCAATCAGGGTATATTTTCATCCACACATGGTGAATCAGCCCCAGGGCTGCACGATGTTTGTGTACAGACAGTCCTCAATTTTTTCCCATCCGACAAACACAGATACAAGATCATTCTACTCCATCTTGTCTTCCAAGTTCCAACCAAACACTACCTGATATTTGTGCCACAGACGCTCCACTAGCAAAATGATATAGAACATCTCTAGTATAGCTTATAGTCTATTTATGATTAAATTAAACTGAAACTAGAAACTAAGCGGTATTTTTTTTTGCAGTTTTCTTTATAATGATTCTCCTACAACATCTAACTTCGAAAACAGAAACTTGATCAAACCAGTTTATTTAACCGCGCTTTCTAAGGACTGTTCCAAACAATTAGCGTCATACTCCCTCTATCCTGTAATACAGTGATTCTAACATTCAAAATTTATCCTTAAATATAAAGGATTCTAGAAGACAAAAATCAGTTTTGTTTTAAATACTTTCTATTTATCAACCGATCACCATTAATAACGTGGATGGTATCGTCTGATTATAAAATAAAATGAGGCCACATACGTCTTTTATGTTCTCTCTTATTTTGTCTTAAAATTTATAGAATGTACAGAGAGAGTAGCCTATTTGTATTCTTGGGTCCAAAGTTTAGTTGAATAAAGTTAAGAACTAAAATTTTAGATCATTTTAGCTCACTTGTGTGCTCTAAAGTTTTACGAGATGATCTAAACTTTAGATATCACTTTAGACCCCCTGATTGGATCCTTAAGAGATTAAATAGTCTGGCTAAACTTTAGATCATGAGATCCAAATAGAGCTTTGCACTAAAAACATTGTCAGTGAACCTCTGGAGTAAATAAATCTAGAAAAATGCAAACACCGGGGTTAATTCAAGGAGTTAACCCGGAACAAACATGTTCCACCGCAATAAGCAACCTAACTAACGTGATCACAAGTTAATCAAAGAATGGCCAAGGTAAAATAAGACGAACAACACAACACAAGACAAAATTTCTTTTGTGCTGCTCCAAGCAACTCCGCAGCTTAATTTTCAGGGTTTTCATTCTTATAGTCTTATTTGACGTACAAAAGCAACAAACATGTGTGGAGATATCCATATTCAAGGCGTGCGTGTGACCTCAGAAACATGCATGCACACAGGTCACTAAGTACACGACACACGGCACGGACAATCGACCAACAACTGTTTGGTCGTGTGCACTCCAAATCAAAACTACAAACATGCATGACGTAAGTAACAAATGACGATGACCCACACGGCACAAGCCACAATTAATGGAAGGTTAATTATGTGACAATTAAAACACGCCATGCATAGAGTACGTAGCTATGCTCCACGGGCAGCATCAAGCAAGACGCGACCAAGTCACGCCGACGCAGGCGTCGACGAAGTCCTCGTCGATGAAGTCCGTGGACAAGACCTGCAGCTTGTCGCCATGGCCCTTGGCAAACACCTGGGAGATGAAGAGCCGCGCGAACCTGTGGATCCGCCGCGTCACCGGCTCAACAGCCGAGGACACGTACACGTTGTCGCCCTTAGGCGTTGCCGTGTTCTCCACCCGGTACCACTTCCTCCCGGACACCGGAGGCTGCCGGCTCAGCGAGCTGAGGTTGCTGTCGAACTTGGTCTTGGGCATGTCCGTGTCGATCCAGTCGTCCCTGAGGTACCCTGCGCTCCACAGGAGGCCGCCGGGGTTGGGAGCCGGCGACTGGCTCGGTTTCCACACGCAGATGACCCGCCTGGGGAGCAGCTCGGCGATGGTCTTGTTGAACACTTGGTCGTCCTGCCAGATCAGGTGGTCGCCGAGCCTGTCGACGAGGAACTGATCGAACCCCGCCGGGTCTTGCTTGCCAAACTCGGTGCGCATCTCGAGGATGATGATCTCCGAGTTTGTCTCGGCCAGGAACCTCTTGACGTCGTCCAGCACGACGTCGACGAGTGACGATCCCGTGGCAGACGCGGCGGTCCTCCTGGACGCGCACGTCGAGGACCCGGCACCCCGTGGCGAGCTGCTCGTAGACGGACAGCGTCTGGCACTGCGCGAAGGGCCGGGTGATGAGGTCGATGCCGATGCCGTTGGTAGCCGAGTCGTGTGTGCCCGGCCACACCACCTGGTGCACACGCACGTTGTTGGGTCCAAGGCCTTCCATCCACGTCTTGCGGTTCTCCGGCCGGTGTCCCGACCCTGGGAACGAGTCGCCTGACGACGAGAGCAGCGCCGCCTCCTCTCTGCCGACTTCCTGCAAGCGTGTCACGGCGCCGAGGGGACTGACGGCATTGACAGCCTCGTCGACCTTGGTCAAGATCGAACCCATAGCACTGGCCTACTGTTACAATTGCTGTTGGAAGAATCTGTTAAAACCTCCTATTTATATAGGCTCTGGGCATCTCAAACACACACATATAATAATAATGCATTATTGTCACAGGCTCACAGGTCAACAGGACCTTGTCATTGTAAAATCATCACAAACGCGGGCATATCCGCTCAACTCACAGGGTTACGTAACACCACACCAACTCCTTGTTCTCCCGTTCGCTGTTCTTTTTCTATATGTTTCTATTTTATATACTAGTCCATGAAACCGTGCTCTCGAAGCTAAAATTTTAGGAGATATATATAAGTATTATTTACTGTTTAATACTTATGACGAATAAAGAATTATTTATATGAAATTGTATGTTTTTTTCTTTGTTTATTTTTTAACATAATGAACATAGATATTCTTAGTCTATATCCGGTTATCATAAACTTATTAATAATTTTTTTTGCAAGGGGCTGACCTATACATTTTTTCATTCATATTGATATTTTTCTTTGCATGGCACCTTTTGTATTGTTTTCTGTAATTAGTTTGAAACCGTATCATTAACTACGAAGTCACGAAGCTGAATTTTAATTTTGTAAATTTTATTCTTATTGATTGCTACATATTCTTTATATGCTCAAGTTAATTTCAAACTCTTGTGCTTATTATATCTTTTATTAACTCTCTTATTTTACTTCTTAAACAAGAATTTTATGTCGTAGACACTAATACAAAATGTTTTTTTTGGAGGCGAGCAAAATGGATTAACCGAGGCGGGCATCACAACCGCCTCGGTTCAAAGGGGTCACAGTAAATCGATCTTTTCCGAGGCGATTCAAATGCCCGCCTCGGTAAATCAAATAAAAAACCCCTTGGCCGAGCCCGCTGAGCCCATCGACGGGCCCGCCAAGTCCAATGCCACTGCTGCCAGATCTGCATGTGCGCCGCTGCCGCTCACCAAGACCACCGTCCACCAGATCTGGCGTGGAGGGAGAAGGGAACCGCCGACGCCGGAGCTGGGGCCCGCCGGAGCCGTCGTGTAGGAACAGGTCGGGCTAGTTTTTGGCGTTGCTCTCACCCGCACCGGAGTAGGTCACACTCGAGCCATTGATGCACCCTCAACCGCGCTGGGAAGTGCCTCATGCTCAGCCCCGCCAGAGGAGGAGCTCGACTTGGAGGCCACCGACGCCAGACTCTAGCACGATGCTTAGGGAGGAAGGGAGAGAGTGCTCAGGGAGGGAGGGAGAAAGTGCCAACGCGGTGTGTGAGGGAGGGAGAGGGTGCTCAGGGAGGGGAGGAGGGAGGGAGAGAGTGTGCTCAACCGCCATCACCGTGTGTGAGGGAGAGAGTGCTAAAGAGAGAGGTGAGAACCACACAAACCCTAAGTGTCGTATTTATATTTGAGGTGCGCTATCGGGCCGAACTGGGCCAAGCCTTTGTTTGGCTGCGACCTTGGCCTCTTAAGAGGAGGCCTGCCTCCGAAAATGCATCCATTTTTAGAGGCGTCGTAAATCTATTTTAGGAGGCACTTATTTTTCTGTCTCAGTAAATCAATTTTATGAGGCAGTTAATTGTGATCACCTCGGTAAAAAAAAGCCCGTCTCCAAAAATCCCCTAGCATTTTACGAGATGGTTGGATTTTATGACTGCCTCGGTTAATAAAAGGACACCACCTCGCAAAATAGTTTTTGTAGCAGTGAGAGTACATTCAAATACTGCAATACCATAAGCAATCATACTCATCATTTGAAACATGCACCATATCACTTAACATAAGTGATAAAACTTGAAGTCAAATCTCGGACGGGGTTAGCAGTGTTAATTTTGATAGAATTTTAATACTTAATAAGCCTTATAATGGTTGACTTTTTACTTCAAAGTAATGTTAAAGGGATAAGAAAATGTAGCCATCTGGCCTCACATACTTCTCAAGATAATTGAACTTTCCTATAAAGGAATTATATGTACAGTTATAGCTATGTTATCAATATATATAGACGTGTCAAATATTTAAGTTAAAATGTATAAATATATCTAAAGTAACAACCTATATAAATTATATGTCATAGTTACTATTATGGTTTTAAACAACTTGTTAGTATCATTAGTATATGAGTTTTTAACAAAATAATATGTGATGAAACATAACATATATATTTATCGTTCATGCATGCTAGCACGACGTGTATGCTTACTTTAATCAAATCTTAATATATTAGTATTGATAGAAGTGAGTAGTGTAGAAACATATATATGCATATATGGTTATTTAATTTTTTTTAATTAATAGAAGATGTTGACAATTTGGATGTAGATGTGAGGGGATATTTAATTTTTCTAATAATGAGATGAAAATTGGTATACGTAAATTATCTATCATAATAGGAGAGGAGGACATGGGCAATTAGATGCAAATTTAGGTCTACTTTAGATCATATTTCTTAATGGCATAGGTGGGTAGTTTAAACATAGACTTTATGTTGTTTTACACAAGAGTTCAGGTGGATAATTGTTTAGAAAATAGAATAGATTTAATAGCTATTATTGTCAATGGTGTTTAGGTTATACGGAATTAATGGTCAGATGTTTCTGATTTTTGGGAGATTTTCTAGGATCTCCATTGGGGATCTCTACTAGTTAGAATTCATAGTATTTATCTTTTCTTGCATGATATGTATTTAGTTGAAACCTAAACCTAAGATATATAAACTCTTGACATTCCTTTGTGTGGCTTCATGAATTTGTAGTTTAGCTTCAACTTTTAATGGAGTGGTTGCAAATTTTTTCACATGTTACAAACTCTAGTGTTTTTTTATCTTTTATTCAAATTTTATTTTATTATTACAAAGAGTTTTGGTCCTAGTAGTATTACATTCCACATTTTAAGTTGAAACTCAGCTTGCACCTCAGCACGGTACGTGTTGAATTTGTTATATCACATGATTATATGCTTGTAGTATTGTTTTATATATCATACAGTGCTTAAAGTAAATTAATAATATTTATATGCCATAATGTTTCATTCAAAATGTAGAAACTTATTTAAAATAACTACTTATGTAATTTATTACCATGAAGTATTAATATAAATTAATGTGAATTGTTAGTGTTATTGCTATGTGGTTTTGTTAAATGAACATTTTGTTCATGCTTCATAAGATATTAAAATAAATATTTGTCCTAATGATACATGCTTACTTGGTATATGTTGGTATTTTTTATGTCTATTGGATAATTCCGCAAGCGCACAGAATATACCGTTGTAGCACTTCACCCGGGGTATTCCATGGTATCGTTATTTATTTTTATCCCAAGGGAAAGCGGTAGCTAGGAATGATAATAAAAGAGAGATCCTTATATACCACAACTTAGTATCAACTAGTATAAGGGGGTAAATGGAATATGGTAGGAAGGGATGATGATGAAACAAGCCAAGATAAAGATAAATAAGATAATTAGTAAGTATAACTAGGTGAGAGGACAACGAGAGAGTATATGACTCCTATGTTTCTAACTCTACTCTTGTAACTTAACCAAATCACACAATTGAGACACAGATTGATACCTCACAATAGTATGATAGGCGATAGGCGAGACAATAGGAGATGAAACCCCTACCCGAAGCGGCTACCTTGTTACTGGTGCCCTACCTTTTAAGAACTTGTCTACAACACGTGGTGGACTACAAAGGCTAGACAAGGTTGTCACCACCTTCTAGTTACCACAAACAATCTGTGCAACAAGCGGTAACCAAAGGTAAGATCGTGTATAAGCACCATGCTTACACCTTCTCTCACTACTCTAGCTGTAATTACGAGGCCAACTAGAGCACCCTGTGACAGGCGATGATTGCAATATAGGTGTGTTTCCAGGATCACAATCTAGTGTATAACAACTCTATTACCAGATAAGCTACAACAATACTATAACTAGTATAATATTGCACAAAGTAAAGACTAAGTAAAGTAGAGAAATAGTAATATATTAAATAAGGTAAAGTCTTACAAAGTTTGCTTGGTGACGCCTTCGAGGTAAGTTATTTGTTTTATTTATTATATTTTTAGGTTTATACCTTTGTTTATTCCATCCATGTCTATACTAAGTGGCTTTGGTTCAAACTGGACATCATGTTTAATTTGATCAAGGTAAGCTAATCAACCTAGGCACCATGCTTAATTTGAAAAGACTATAAAGGTATGATCGTACACTAACCATACTTCAAAACAAAACTTACTTGTTTAGAGTATGGAGGGAAAAATAAGGTTTATTCAAGTGAAGATTTATGAAAAGGTGAGCTACTTATTATTTATATATTTTTAGAATGATTAATGCAAAACTATTTATTATCTAGGAATTCTAAGTTTTTATAGAAGATAATACGATAACTACTGATTTACCTTCGGCAATGGCTCACCGTTTAAAGTCCAATGAGCAGGACTCTTCTCCTTTTACTTCTTGCTTGATGAAGGGATATCTGTTCCAGGAGAAGCGGATGTAGGTGCCAATACTTTTACTCACCACAACATATTGACTTTCTTTGGTGGTGTGGTGGTGGACTTTGGAGCTTCCTCCTTTTGTTTCCACCTAGTTTTCTTCCTTGGTGGTGTGGGAACAACCTTTGGAGTTTCTTTTTTTTGTTTTGGGTTGTTATTTTTTCTGCTCCGGCCTCTTTTTGTTTTCTTTGTTTTTCTTGACGAGGCTATCTACCAGTTGAGGTTGTATCAAACCTCCTTTATGCCTTGTGGATTTGGCCCGTACTTGATTCTTATCATGGAGCATTGCTCCTACCTAGCCGAAAGTCGAACTTTTCTTATTTGCCATTGATATTGAAGCGGATCTCTTCGGCTCCAACATCAATTTGTGCACCTGCGGTGCTTAAGAAGGGTCACCCAAGGATGAGGAGCGACTCTTAGGTTGTCTCCATGTCGAGTACTATGAAGTCGACAGGGATGAAGTATCCCTGGATTTTCACTGAGATATCTTCAGCAACCCCTGCCGGATAGCGGACCATTGAGTCAGCCAACTGGAGCATCATCGGCATTGGTGCTAAGTGCGTAAAGTTCAGTTTGTTAAAGACGACCTTAGGCATTACACTAACGCTAGCCCCTAGGTCTCACAAGGCATTATCAAACCGCTAGGCCCCAATTGAGCATGTGATTGTGGGGCACCCATGGTCTTTCTTTTTCTCAAATAGATGGTTGAGTATAGTTGTGCTACACTCTTCTATCAGCTTTACGACCTCCGTGGATGGCAATGGTTGCTTGTTGTTGATGTTGTCCTTGATATATTTTACGTAAGAAGGTACATGTAAGACGTCCATTAATAGGAAGCTTATGTGTATCTTCTCTATTATCTCCACAAAACGAGCAAATTGCTCATCCACGGCTTGCTTCCTATTTCGTGTAGGCAATGGCAAGTAGCATCTGTCGACAAAGTCTTGCAGTGCGTCTTGACCTTTTTGTGATTTTGTTAATGAAGAAGATCCTTCCACCTGTTGCCCTTGTGCTTTTCCTGTTTTATTGTTAGGGTTTGGTGGATCACGAATGGACTTACCACCCCTCGTGGTCACCGCGTTAACTTTTTTTGAAGGAATTCTTGGGTTGCCCTAGGATTTTCTCTTCATTATTAACAGGGATAGCAGCAGCAATCTGAGCTAGCTATGTTTCTATCATTTTATTAAAGCTCAACTAATTTTTGACAAAGAAAGATAGACCTTCTATTTTGGTATTTATGTTTTCAAGCATTTTGTCATTAAACATTAACTTTTTAGTGATGTTTTCATTTATTTTGGCTTGGCCTAAGACCAAGTCTTTCAAGGAAGGTTGATTCGATTTGAAATTGGAGTTGAAATTCGAATTACCTCCTTGCAGGTAGGATTGATTGTTCCACCCGTTATTATTTTGTCAGAACCCATTGTTAATGTATGTGATGTCTTGATAGGTTTTGGGGTAGTCGTTCCCCGAATGTCTGACTTCTCCATAGACCTCACATGTCATATGTGAGTCCATGGCCTGGATGGTGGCCTTCATGGCTTCCTTCTCTTTGGCATGCTCATCCAGTCTTTTCAATAGTAAATCCATTTTTGTGGCAAACCTATCTGCCTCCTTCATGGTATGCATGCCTTTTTGTTGTTTTCTTTCTTCCCCTAGCTTTGATTGGACACCATTTTATCAATGAGAGCCGTGGCTCCATCGATGCTGAGGGAAAGAAAGGCTCCTCCAGCAGTGGCATCAATGTGCCCCCTTGACATGGGTGTTAACCCCTCATAGAAGTTCTAGAGCATGAGCCAATTCTCTATCCCGTGGTGCGGGCATGCTTTGATGTAATCCTACAGCCTCTCCCACGCCTCGGGGATAGATTCCATGGGATTCTACTAGAAGTTCAAAAATTTCCCTCTCAGGGCATTGGTTTTGCCCATAGGGAAAATTTTTACAAGGAACGCTGCGGAACATTTGTCCCACGTGTTGACGGCTTCCTTGTCCTTGTATAACCACTGCTTCGCCTTCCCCATGAGGGAGAAGGGAAATAGACAGAGCCTGATGCTTGCTGGTGCGATGTCTTTTATGACAATGGTGTCGCACAGCTCAAGGAACTGCTGAAGGTGCACACTAGCGTCCTCGCTAGGCAAACCACAGAATTAGTTTGCCTGCACCATCATTTTGAGGCCAGTCTGGAGCTCAAAGTTTCTGGTGCCCGTGTTGACAGTGGGCCCAACGGGCACATTGGTAACAGTGGGGGTGGAGTAGTCGCGGAGTGACTTGGCCATGAGTGAAGTAGCGGACGGTGCTGGGGTGACTAGTTCACTTGCCGGTGGTGTAGTAGAAGAAGAAGCGGCACGAGACCAGCTTTTCCTTAGGAGTGCCTCTAGATTATTGGTGTAGTTTTCCAACAGGTTGTAACCGGTCATACACTACCCTGTTTTCACCCACAATAGGAGAAAACAACCAGAGTCAGCCTACATAAACTATGGCTACCACTCATGCTTATGATCATGATCATGTCCTACTAGATTCTTTTAACCTATGCCTTCCCCGACAATGGCTTCAGAAATGCTTCTTGGCATTTCTTAGTGCAATTACCAAGTTTAGAGATGGAATCCATTCTGGCAACGGCACTAGAAATTTCTATTGGTATTTCTTAGCACCATCACTAAGATTTGGATAAATCTTAGCAACGCCGCCAAGGAACACCAACACGATAGTTCTTAACGATTACAGAAACAATATCCGTAAGCGCACGGATCTATCGTTGTATCATTTCACCCAGAAGTATTCATGGTATCATTATTTATATTTTCCCAAAGGAAGGCATGGTGCAAAGAGCCTAGAATGGATATGAACAAGATTACATGCTTGCATAGTGAACCAAAGTTTATAACAGGGGTAAACATGGTATTTTGAGGATAGTGGACACACACTTGGGCCAACCTCAAGGATAAAAGAGAAACAAAGAATAAAATAATATTCCTAAGTGGAGCAGGCTTGTTCTAATATAGCCATGCAAAGAACAGTTGATGATCATACAAATTACATGGTTAGAGCTAGACCTAAGTGTAAGATGGACGGGGAGATCTCCGAGCATTGGTCTGCTAGGAAGCACAAGAGACTTTAAGACTCCTACACAATACCCAAATGTGGGGATTACAAGGGATGGATAGGGCTGTCATCACCTGCCTCCTACCCCTCAACTGTGGAGTACCATCATATCCAAAGGTTCTCGTGCACCCGGGCACCAAGCCATGTACAAAGAAACTACCCATATCCCCCCCGGACTCCAACCCTATGGATCGACAAGCATAGGACATGGGCAAACCCAAAGGAATGATGAACCGCCACTTCAACTTAGCTCTACTACTAATCATACAAGTCATATGAATGATTAAGCATAAAGTTCTACATGTTAAGCTCATAATATAGAGACTATAAGCTAGTTCATATGTCAAGATTATAACATGTAGACTATACTCTAGTTCAATAGCACAACTATATTGATAATATGAGAGCAAGACTTTTGAAGATTTCTTCATAATATTCATACCAAGATTTCTCTCTTCCATGGAGCCAAGCTCTCCTTCATAGATTTGCCATGCTCACAAATACTACTAAAGTATAAAAGAGATACAATGTGTGGTGTGAGGTGTAGAGCCCAAATGAGGTGTGTGTGTTTAGGATAGCTCCACCCCCTACTTATACATGAGTGAGGTTGGTTTTGGGAGTAGAAAAATAGGAAACTATCCTATACCGCCTCAACATGCTGCCATGCAACCACCAGAGCGAGGTGGGGCTAGGCTGGACTGGGGGATCCTAGGCTGGCCTGCTTACCACTGCCTTGCTCTGGCAGGCTCTTGGCTAGGCTTGGATGGCTTCCACATCAGTGCTTGGACCAAGTTTGGCGTGTAGGTGGGCTTTCTCCTTTTATTCCTTTGCGTATTTCTATTTTACGTCTTCCGAATTGCCCCTTTTGTCTTGTTTTCCACTTGTATTCGAATATATGTCCTACAAAACATGATTCTTCCAATACAAGTGGAACTATGTCAATAATAAATGCATAATAAGGACCGCCAACAGTCACACCCAGGTCGATCGACCCACAAAAGATGCCTCCAAGATTTTTAAGATATCCTCCGTGATTAAGCTCAATGAGAAATAGTGTGCCAAGGTGCAACAGGGGCAGATGGCACCATGGTGGGGTCGGCCGACCCCCTCCTTGGTCCCTTCACTAGCTCAAATTTTGATGGGAAACTAAACTCAAGGTTTTATTTAGTGTGGGATTAAGTTTGGTCGAAATTAGACATGAAAAATTCGAAAGGAAATATGTAATTAGAAGATGCATAATGAAAATGCGAAATTTGAATTGAAAATCAAATATGAGATAACTACCGAATTACCTACTGGTGAGGGCTCCTTGTTTTAAGTCCTTGGAGTAGGACTTCTCCGTCTTGTTCATTCTTCGGTTGCTTCGGTCGGTCCTGGAGATGGAGACCGAGATGTGTGCACCTCCTTCTCCTGCCAAACCTTTTCGGGTTTAGGTTGTGGTTTTGGTTCGGCGGGTTTATCCTCCATAATTTGTTCAGCCTTTTTGCCTTGTTCATCCTTCTTGTTCCCTTGACGCTCTGTTGGGCGAGACCTCCTTTTGGGATGGACCGCCTTAACCTGCTTGTTAGCCTTATAACCATTGAAAGCACATTTTACCTTCCATCCTAGGAATTGGAAGTGGATCTGGCCTGATCCCATGTAAATGACAGCATTAGTGGTGTAGAGGAACGACCTTCCCAGGATGAGGGGAACATCTTCATTGGCTCCCATGTCCAGGATGAGGAAGTCAGCGATATTTAGCTATCATGGACTTTCACCAGGATGTCCCATGCTAGTCCCTCTGGGAACCGGATTGTTTGATCCACCATCAACAAACAAACATATGTAGGGGACAAGGGTCCCCCTAGCAAATTATCATAAGTTAACATGGACATGATGTTGATGCCTGATCCAAGGTCACAGAAGGTGTTGTGAAAGGTCTATGGTCCGATTGAGAACTCGATCATCGGATGGCCCGGATCTCCTTCTTGGTGATGAAGGGAGGATCAAGAAGATAGCCTCAATTTGATCGGAGCAGAGGCTTACCGTACCTTGTTGTGACCATGTTAATAGTTTTAATTGAATCCTTAGGTTTTCTTGGAATCTTACCTTGCTCGAAGGACGAGACAACGGCCACTAATTGAGCTAATTGTGTTTCTGACATTTTATTAAAACTCAATTGATTTTTAATGGTAGAGGAAAAGCTATCCATTTTCTCACTATTGTTTTCAAGTATATTATCATTAGCCATCATCTTTTTATTAATGCTATCATTGATTTTAGACTGGCCTAAGACAAGATCTTTCAAAGAAAGTTGGTTATTGTAAGAATTATTGAAATTATTATTGTAACCATTACCTCCATTACCTTGGTAGAAGGGCGTGAATTCCATCCTCCTTGTTGTTGGGATCGATACCCATTGTTATTGTTGTTGATGAAGTTCACGTCTTCCATTGTTTTGGGACAATTGTTGCCCGAATGATCATCTTTGCCACATACCTCGCACTAGGGGTCTGCTTCAACGGCTCATGCGGCGGCGTGGAGTTGGATGGCCTCTTGTTCCTTTTTGGAACCTTCTTCAATCGTCTTCATCAAGAGGTCCATCTTGGCAGAGAGCATGTCCACCTCATTAACAGTGTGCCTACTTCTCTTCTTTGGCTGGTGGCTTTCTTCATTCCATCCTTGATTGACCACCATCTTTTCGATGAGGTCCTTGGCATCCTTCAGTTAGTGTTGAAGGAATGCCCCTCCAGCGGTAGCATCTAGGTGACTACAGGCCACGCTTGTCAGCCCATGGTAGAAACCTTGGATTAGGAGCCAATCTTCTATCCCATGATGAGGACAAGCACAAATGTACTCTTGGAGACGCTCCCATGATTTGGGAATCATCTCATCAGACTGTTGTTGGAAGCTAGAAATCTTCCCACAAAGGGCGCTGGTCTTGCCCATCGGGAACACTTCTTGAGGAATGCATTGGCGCACTTCTCCCAAGTGGTGGCTTCATCCTTATTAGCATAGAACCATTGCTTTGCCTTCCCGAGCAGAAAGAACGGGAAAAGGCGAAGGCAGATGGCGTCTGCTATCACACCCTTGATAGTGAAGGTGCCACACACCTCCAAGAAGTGTTGAAGGTGGGCATTGGTATCCCCATGAGGCTTCCCACAAAATGGGTTGGCTTTCACCATGTTGATAAGCGTAGGCTTAAGCTCAAAAGTGGCATCCCCCAAGTAGAATTTGGGTCCCATGGCCACATCAGCGACTGACGGGGCCGAGAAGTCAACGATCAACTTTTGAACCATAGCTTCCTAAGGTGGTGGTGTGGAGCCTCCTTCCTGGAATGGATTTAGGTTCAAGATGAACCTTTGAGGAGGAAGTTTATGGCGTCTAGTATTCCTCAACAATTGCTCAGGATCTTCAACGAAATTTCATGGCAATTGGAAACCGCTCATACACTGTCTTGCTTCACAATAACGAGAAACAAACACAGGGGTAAGCCCCTACACTAATTGATAACTAATTTTATGGTAAATTCTAGATTCTAATTTATTAAAATTCCTAGGCTGATGCTTTCCCCGGCAACGACACCAGAAATGCTTGTTGGTATTTCTTATGCCTATTGGATAATTCCGCAAGCGCACAGAATATACCGCTGTAGCACTTCACCTGGGAGTATTCCAAGGTATTGTTATTTATTTTTTATCCCAAGGGAAAGCGGTAGCTAGGAATGATAATAAAAGAGAGATCCTTATATACCACAACTTAGTATCAACTAGTATAGAGGTGTAAGCGGAATAAGGTAGGAAGGGATGATAATGAAACAAGCCAAGATAAAGATAAATAAAATAACTAGCAAGTATAGCTAGGTGGGAGGACAACGAGAGAGTATAGCACTCCTATGTTTCTAACTCTACTACTATAACTTAACCAAATCACACAATTGAGACACACAGATTGATACCTCACAACAAGTATGCTAGGCGATAGGTGAGATAATAGGAGATAAAACCCCTACCCGAAGCGGCTACTATTGGTATTTATTAACTTGTCACTTGTTTAAGTAGTCACCTAATGTAATTGACATTTCTTAGCGTCACTTTTACTAAGTTGTCATCCCTAGCGATTGGGCCAGAAATGCTTATTGGTACTACCTAGTGCCACTTTTAGAATGACACTAAGAATTACTTTAGTATTTCATGTGACTAGATAGAATATATATAATTGAAAGGAATCTGCAAGCACACAGATAATATACCATTATATCACTTCACCCGGGAGTATTCTAGGTATCGTTTATATTTTTACCACAAGGAAGGACGGGCAGTGGGAATATATTGATATCTTATACACATGATGGAGAAATAAACCATAACCAAACTTCTACTCACAACAGGGGTAAGTCAAGAGACAAATGTATATGAATGGCAACTAATAACTAATCATTGATCACTCAGAGTACTCCTTTCTATGGCATTAGCATGGCTAAGTAGAATATTAGAGGAATAATTCCTAAGACATTCTTAATTACAAGTCAAAGCATGTGTTGATTAGTGCAATTACACTTAGTAATCATGGTTAAGATCAACTTCATATCTACACATAAGGGATATTACTATAGAAGATTAAGAACAGAGCTTGTTTTCCTTTGTAACTAGATCCTACTTGTCCTATATACAGGGAGTGGACTACAAAGGACTCAACGGGAGTGTCACATCCGCGATCTACCAGATGGCCTAGAATATAGGGTATATCCGTAGGTAAACAACATATAAGCACCATGCTTACACAATGTCCACCACTCACCCCTAGATCCAAACAATGAGCGCTATACACACATATGCATGAACTTGACGATAATTTGACTATACTAAGCATATAATCAAAGTAGATGATGAACATAATAACTAGGAACATGATTAATATGAAGAACAATGACATAACAATTGTAGCAAACATATAAAAGTAATGAGAGATACAAAAGAGAGGGGTACAAATGCTATACCAAGCCACGCTCTTGACACGATCAGGAATCCAAGCAAAGCTTGCCTCCCTCTAGACCTAGCCTAGCTAGCTATGACCTAGAATATGGTGGAGCTCTAAGGATGATTAGGGTTTCTGTCTTCTCAAATAACTTGATTAGGGTTTGATGCATCAGGGGGTGGCAGGGGCTGGTATATATAGGCTGGAGCGTCAATCCTGAGCCCTCGGATCAAACTAACTTGAATGTATGGTGTAGATGCAACCTAGAAGGCGGTGGAGAACCAACATTCGAAGGAGGGGCTGACAGGTGGGGCCCACAGGCCAGCTGGCCTATAGGTAGGGCCGGCCGGCCCCACCTGGCGGCCTCTTGCCCTCTGCCATGGTGTGGTGTCTTCTGGTATCCTCTAGAACCTTCTAGAGTTGTTTATGCCGCAATTAAGCGCAATTAATTCTGACATCTCGGTCCACCTTGACGGTTTTCTGGATAAACCCTGCAGAAAATACAGATTCACCAAACTCATGGAATTTGTTAGTTTAAACCCCTAAACCTTTGTTGGTGATTACTTTTATGCCCTTATACATGTTATATTGATGGTTTATAATGTTTGTTAACTACCGTCAACAAACTCCCCTAGGCTTAACCTTTGCTCGTCCCTGAGCAATGCTAAACTCAGCAAAAGGATCAGGAGTTGCTTCAATGTTTTTACTCCTCAAAAGTACACATGCGTTCAAACAAGAATTGTCCTCCGGATTTGAATAAACTGATTCAACTTTCAAACTTACCCATATTACCTTCAACCATGGGGCTTCTTAGCCTTCACTTGGGTCTTGAGCAATTGAAAGATAGAACGATCAAGTCAAGCACTATGTCTCAAGTTCTTTGCTCAACCATTATTCCAGAGTTTTTATAGATTTTTTAAAATAAAACTCAGAGATTTCATTGTATGACAATCTCAAGTCTCTCAATGTATGTGGTATTTATGGATCCTCACCAAAGCAATAATGATATTATGCCTTTCTCTTCCTACAACTAAGGCTTATGTGGAGTTATAGGAGTGGAAATAGCTTGAAAGAGCATACTTGCAATACATATATCGTAAAATTAAACCTCGGATCCAAAGAGAGTTAAGTCATACAATCAAATCAAGATGTGCATGTGTGTGGATATATGGTGGCTAACCCTATTTTACTATGCTCCTTGAAAACATATCTCTCTTTTGAAACTTAGCAACAACTTTACAAGAAAACATGGGCTATCATATTCATCTTTCTCTTCTTTTTTTCAGATGGGCATCTGAGTACCCTTTGTTTTAAATATCTCAGACACTTGTCCATTTTTTTCAACTTTCTCTTTTTTATGAATAACTTTTGCATATCCTAATGCTTCTTTTCTACAACAAAACTTTAGAGAGATAGCAACAAGAACTTGGAGCATTTATTTGGTGGATGGAAAACCTATCAAGCATGTTTTTGTGTTCACCTCTAGTGTAGGAGTAAAATATTTTTGGGTGGATCTAAATAGAATGGCATGCTTTTGCGCCTACCCCCAGTGTTGGAGTAGTGCATATGTGGGTGGTGTGTACATGATCTGGATTTTAAGAGCATGACAAACCTCTCATAAGGGTCAACAAAGTTTGACTAAACTCAATACAAAACAAGCAGCATATAAGTGGAAGTTTTACTAGTCTAAATAACTTATATGGCTCTGGTAGGAATTCAAGCTTTGTCATACAAGAACTCATCATAAAGCATTTTTATGTTTTTTCAAAAGATAAATCTTTAGAACTTTAGTATCACTTGGAATAAGATAAACAATAGCTCAGACCTTCTCATATCATACCCGTCAATTACCTAGACTTAGATCAAGCATATGCTACCCACGAGTTTCAAGTTCAGAGTAAATTTTTATATCAAACCAGTCTTATCAAAAAGTCATAAGAATTCAAGGCTGAAAACTAGGCACTTGAAAGGAATTACAACAGCGCAACTATTCATCATTTCCATTGCAAGAGATTATCCTCAGAGTCCATTTTATTTAGCTCTTAAAAATCAAATTTAAAGAAAACTAAACACACCTTTTATTTTGTTTTCTCACTTTTACGATCACACCTTATTACTAATATATATATATAACTGGCTAAGATATATTTTTATTTTGTTTTAGTTTGTTATGTATCTTTTTTAGTAACTATATAGCAAACTTAGAAATAAAAGGGAAAGTAATACTTATCTTGATACATGGGGGATGCCCCTCCCCCAAGCTAGATGTTGTCATGGTTGAACATTGAAGTTGAGTGATCCTTCCCAGAGCAGATTTGCCTATGGATGTCTCCCTTGTTATGAGATGAAGATTGCTAGGTGAATTTGCTCTTGATCATGTGTGCATCATCCTGCAAAATGCCAACAAGAACACCAAAACTCGTGGAATAGATTAGGATAAAAGGGTTAGCGGTCAGCCATTCAGAGATTAGTTGTTCTAGTGGGTTTCAAAATATTTTTGATTGGCCAAATTTTAGTAGGATGTTGGTCTAGTGTTTTTTGGATTTTCTTATTTTGGTATGCAGAAAAGAAAGTATGTATACATGGTATTTTTATCTATTTTTATGCCACCACGGTGAAAGTTCTTGCAGGTTTTTACACTCCAAGGAATCATTCACATGGGGCTTATGATTTTATGATGCAATAATACAATTTTTACTTTATTTTTCTAAATTCTAAATTGATGCAGAAAAGTAAATATGCTAAAGTGAAAATAACTCATGCAATGCGGAAAAGTAAATATGGATACCTACTGATGTTACCTCCCGGTGAGGGTTCGGAATTTTAAGTTCTCCGGACAGGACTACCTCCAGTCTTATTTATTCTTTAGGTGCATCAGTCGGTCTCGGAGATGGAGACCTTGATAATTGCACCTCTTGTGATGGTGACTCCGATGATGTCACTTTTCCTACCACATCTGCTTGGTCTGTGGACTTGACTTTGGCGGAGTAGGTTCATCTTTCACAACTTCTTCAGGTTCTTCATCTTCTTCCCATCTTTTATTTTGGGATTGATTCTTCTGGCGTTGGGATGATCGGCGTTTCCTCCTGGTGTGGGTCTTCTTTGGCTGCTGATAAGTGGTATAACTATTGAAATAGCAGCGTACCTTTTCTCTAGGGAATTGGAAGGGGATTTGTCCAGATCCAACGAAGATGATCGCGCTTGTGGTGTTGAGGAATGTCCTTCCAAGGATGATGGGTGTGTCATATTCTTCTTCTCCCATGTCCAGAACCATAAAGTCAGCAGGAGCATATTGATCATGCATTCTTTCTATGACATCTTTGGCTATTCCCTCTGGAAATCGGATTGATTGATCCACCATCTGCAATTGCATATATGTAGGGAACAAAGGTTCATCACCAAGTAAGTGTTCATATGTTACCTTGGACATTATATTGACACCCGATCCAATGTCGCAGAAGGTCTTGTGGAATATTCTTTGTCCAATGGTACACTCGATCATGGGTACGCCTAGATCATCCTTTTTGGTAAGATTTGGTGAAGCGAGGAGGTTGTTGTACTCTGAACGAAGTGTGTTGATCATGTTGACTGACTCTTCTGGTGACTGCCTGGCTTTGTTCTTCCTTCTTCTATTGTTTTTCTTCTTGCTCACTATTATCTCTTCGGACAGGTACGACGTCTGTGGATGTCCAGGAGATTGCAAGATACGATTCTTGAAACAAAACTTCTTTTTATCCTTGATTGCGATGCAGATCTTGGCACTGTCCACGTAGATGATGGCTTTTGTGGTGCTTAGGAAAGGTTGGCCCAAGATAATGGGTGCCCTTACATCTTCACCTGTTTCCAAAACCACAAAGTCTATGGGAACATATGATTGTCCCACTCAAACAATGTCATCTTCAAGAACTCCCTTTGGGTAGCAGAGGGACTGATCTGCAAGCTACAAACGCATATTTGCGTACAACAAAGTATCTCCACTAATTTTATCATAGATTACCTTTGGCATAATGTTGACACTTGCTCCAATGTCATAATAGCTTCTTGGAAAATGTGAGGTCCAATGGAGATGGGAATGATAGGTCTCCCTAGGATCACTCTTCTTTTTAGGCAAGGAATAACCTATCAACCTTTCCGTCGATGATTGTATACAGTAGTATGCTGCATTGTGAATATCAACAAGATTTGTAGTTTCTAGATCTTCCGGTTGCCCCATAATCTTACCTTTGTTGGTCAGAGGAACAACAGCCGCCAGCTGAGCTATTTGTGATTCTATCATTTTATTAAAGCTATGCTGGTTCTTAATGGCAGAGGAGAAGCTATCTATTCTATTATTCATGTTTTCTAACATCTTATCATTGGAAGCTAGTTTTCTAGATAAGCCATCCATAATTTTAGCTTGGCCAGAAATTAATTCTCTCAAGGGTGGTTGATTATTGAAATTATTATAATTATTACCTTGATAGTTTGGCCTTTGTTGCTGATTCCATCCTTGGTTCTGTTGAGGATGAAAGTAGTTGTTGTTGACAAAGTTAAAATCCTCATGTATTTCAAGGCAATTGCTCCCTGAATGCCTAGTGTTTCCACACTCTTCACATGTCATGCGGGAATCATGAATGTGCATGACTTCTTGCTTCTCATTAGCTCGATCTTCGAGCTTCTTCATGAGCAGGTCCATCTTGGCAGACGCCATGTCTACCTCCTTGAGTTGATGCATTCCTCCACCTCTCTTGTGAGTCTAAAGATGTTCTTCATTCCAACCTTGGTTGGAGGCCATCTTCTCTATGAGAGATGTTGCACCTAGGACTGTGACTGATAGGAAAGCACCTCCAGCAGCAGCATCCATGTTCTCATGGGTACTGTTGGCCAACCCGTGGTAGAAAGTTTGTATGAGTAGCCAATTCTCCATCCCATGATGAAGACATTCTCATATATAATCTTGAAAGCGTTCCCATGCCTCAGGGACATATTCATCATGCTACTATTGAAAGCTTGAAATTCTCCCACGTAGAGCATTGGGCTTGCATGTGGGAAATAACTTCTCTAGGAAGGCAGTGGAGCAGTTATCCCATGTAGTATTTCTATCTTTGTTGGCGTAGAACCATTGCTTCACCTTCCCCAAGAGTGAGAATAGGAAGAGGCAAAGTAGTATGGCATCTTTGGATACTCCCTTGATGGTGAAAGTGCTATAGATCTCTAGGAAGTGTTGGCGTTGAGCACTTGCATCTTCATGTGCCTTTCCACAAACCTGGTTGGCTTGCACCATGTTGATGAGAGCTGGCTTGATCTCAAAACTATTGTCTCCCATATTGACTGTTGGTCTAGTATGGATGTTGGCTATAGTTGGAGCAGAGAACTCACAGAGAGTCTTTTCAGCCATGGCTTCAAAAACTGGTGTTAAGCTTTGCCTGGTCTGGTTGTGTTTGAATTCTAAAGCTGAGAATTTCTTGAGTTTGGCTCTAGTTCTCCTGATTAATGCTTCTGGATCTTTAATGTAGTTTGTTGGAAGGTCAAAACCGGTCATACATTACCCCGCATAAGATATAAAAGTAGATAGAACAAGGGTAAGCCTGTTTGAGAAGAGGTCAATGGTTATCTCGATCACATCAATAAGTATAAGTTTATCAATATTTCCTTACTGCCTAGCTACCTTCCCTAGGCAACGGCACTAGAAATGCTTGTTGGTATTTATTAACTTGTCACTTGTTTAAGTAGTCACCTATTGTAATTGATATTTCTTAGCATCACTTTTACTAAGTTGTCATCCCTTGTGATGCTGCCCGAAATGCTTATTGGTACTACCTAGTGCCACTTCTAGAATGACACTAAGAATTACTTTAGTATTTCATGTGACTAGATAGAATATATATAATTGAAAGGAATCTACAAGCGCATAGATAATATACCTATTGTAGCACTTCACCTAGAAGTATTCCAAATATCATTATTTATATTTTTACCACAGGGAAGGATGGGTAGTGGGAATATATTGATATCTTATACAAGTGGTGAGAGAAATAAACCATAACCAAACTTCTACTCACAACAGGGGTAAGTCAAGAGATAAATGTATATGAATGACAAGTAATAACTAATCATTGATCACTCAGAGTAGCTCCTTTCTATGGCATTAGCATGGCTAAGTAGAATATTAGAGGAATAATTCCTAAGTCATTCTTAATTACAAGTCAAAGCATACTGTTAATTAGTGCAATTACACTTAGTAATCATGGTTAAGATCAACTTCATATCTACACATAAGGGATATTAATAAGGAAGATTTAGAATAGAGCTTGTCTTCCTTCGTAACTAGATCCTACTTGTCCTATATTCGGGGAGTGGACTACAAAGGACTCAACGGGAGTGTCACATCTGTCGATCTACCACATGGCCCGGAATATAGAGTGTATCCACTAGGTAAACAACGTATAAGCACCATGCTTACACAATCTCGACCACTCACCCCTAGATCCAAAGAATGAGCTGCTATACGAACTTATGCATGAACATGACGATAATCTAACTATACTAAGCATATAATCAAAGTAGACTGATGAATATGATAGCTAGGAACATGATTAATACGAAGAACAATGTCATAACAATTGTAGCAAACATATAAAAGTAATGAGAGATACAAAAGAGAGGGGGTACAAATGCTATACCAAGCCACGCTCTTGACATGATCAGGAATCCAAGCGAAGCTTGCCTCCCTCTAGACCTAGCCTAGCTAGCTATGCCCTAGAATATGGTGAAGCTCTGAGGATGATTAGGTTTTTGTCTTCGCAAATGACTTGATCAAGGTTTGATGCCTGATGGGGGTGGTAGGGGCCGATATATAGGATGGAGCATCAATCTTGAGCCCTTGGATCAAATCGACTTGAATGGATGGCGTAGATGCAACGTAGGAGGCGGTGGGGAACCAACATTCGAAGGAGGGGCTAACAGGTGGGGCCCACAGGCCAGCTGGCCCCACTTGGCGGCCTCTCGCCCTCTATCACAGTGTGGTGTCTTCTGGTGTCCTCTAGAACCTTCTAGAGTTGTTTATGCCGCAATTAAGCGCAATTAATTCTAACATCTAGGTCCACCTTGATAGTTTTCTAGATAAACCCTGCAGTAAATATAGATTCACCAAAACTTATGGAATTTGTTAGTTTAAACCCTAAACCTTTGTTGGTGATTACTTTCATGCCCTTATACATGTTATATTGATGGTTTATAATGTTGGTTAATTACCATCAACAACTACCTTGTTATTGGAGCCCTACCTTTTAAGAACTTGTCTACAACACTGGTGGACTGCAAAAGGCTAAACAAGGCTGTAACCACCTGCTAGCTACCACAAACAATCTGTGCAACAAGCGGTAACCTAAGGCAACATCGTGTATAAGCACCACTCTTACACCCTCTCTCACTACTCTAGCTATAATTACAAGGACAACTAGAGCACCCTGTGACAGGTGATGATTGCAATACAGGTGTGTTTCGAGGATCACAATCTAGTGTATAACAACTATATGACCAAATAGACCACAACAATACTATAATTAGTATAATATTGCACAAAGTAAAGACTGAGTAAAGTAGAGGAAGAGTGTCGATGGTGAAAAGTGATGTCCCACCGTCGGCACATGAAGCAAGCTGAGAGAAACCACATGGACCAGATCCCAAGCTCTCCCCATACTTAGGAGGACACCAGACCGGATGGCCATGACTTAGGGTGTGCCAGTCAATTTGACCCTATAATTGACAAGGAGACAAGATTGATCAGTAATTTAAGGTCGAATATGTCGGTGTTTGTCTAGACAGTACCAAATGTGTGGCTAAGTAGCCGATGAGATAAGGCTATCGACTAGAGAGTCGATATCTAGCATGTTCATGATGCATGTTAGGTAAAAATGAGCATTTCAGCAATTGTCAGTTACTCAATTGTGTAGATCTAAACAACCAATGATCATGAAAACATGCAAAAGGTGTAAAAAGTAGACATAGAAGCATTATTGTTCAATGAGAAACATACTAGCTTTTAACCAAGACAAAAACAAGTAAAAGCAAGTAAATAGCCAGTATATTTTCAATGTGCGGGCTATCGCCTAAAATAGTCGATTCTGATGAAAGTAAACTCATAACATGCAAGCACTCAACCATTGAACGCAGATAAGTTTATGCACCTATCAGATTCAATCTAATACCACTAACAGTGGGGTTTGAGCCGGACCGATGCAGCCATGATAAAGACAACAAGTTAAACCTTCAAAGGATATGAATCTATACGTGCTCAATAGAACTGTCAAAACATGCTACGATCGAGAAAGCGTAGGCGATCGGCTAAATAGCCAATGCGGACATAGCTTGCAGCCAGAGGCTATGTTTGACCATAAGCAAGACTTACTATTTGATGATTTCCAATCTATAGTGCTAACAGTGGGGGTCGACCAGATCGACGATAGCCATAATAGTAGTTCTAGACCAGATTTCATCAACTAGCAAGCTTTACTTAGGGTTAAACATGTCCTGTCCACATGCTATCTTCAATCAAGATTGGATCAAAATGACTAAGCTAACCGAAACCATCGTCAAAGTGAGATGTAAACAGAGAAAAGAAACAAGATGATGATTTGAAGAGATATAAATTTGATCCGTTTCAATCTTAATCGGGCAAGGGGTGATTTTGTTACAAATAGTAAGAAACTAATTATCACAAAATCGATAACTAGCAAATCCAATCTTAATAGATTTAGCCAATAACTAATCCTTATCAAAATTTGTATTAGATATGAGCTGGACCGATGCAATCGTACAAATTTTGATAAGAATTGAGGGTAACTTGTTTCAATAATTGTAAGAGATATGAGCCGAACCAATGTAACCTTACAAACAAAATATAAGTCATGATGAATACTCACAGACAAACCAGAGGTCGGACTTAACTGATGGTAGCCCTGCCTGCCAAAGAACTCGCCGAAATCTACTCTACTCCTACTCTAAGGGGTGGCATAAGCCAAAAAGTAAAGGTACTAGTTTTTGATTGATCATTGAGATCTCTATTACAATAGCCCAGGTTCAATATTTATACCCAAAGCTTTACTACGAGTCCTAGTCAAATAAGACCGATGACAAAACTTGGAAAAGAAATAAAGCTTCCTAATTTATGATAACTTGGACCTCAATCTTTCCCTTCTATGAAGTTTGACGTGTCTTCACACTTCATATCTTGTCATTCCTACCAATGGGGCCCATTCCCTTGAGATTCATGATATCACCTTATCCAGTCGAATTTGACGGCAATCTGGTGAGCCGATCTCGCAAAATATTTTGGCTTTCCTTGATGGTCTTCGAAACTCAGGGTTTCCATCAAACCAAATTTTGGTGTCAACAAAGAGTAATATATTGAACAAGGTAAAGTCTTACAAAAGAAAGGAAAAGGTACAAGTGCTATACCAGACTCTCCAGAAGATAGCTCCAGAAGGCCCGAGCAAAGCTCACTACTCAACTCTAGACTACACTACTAAGATAAAGTGGACTAACTACTCTTTACTTGAGCTTGTAGGCTTCTTCACCATGAATGGAGAGGGGGGAGTGACCGTCTATTTATAGGTAGAGGTAGAGGGGGTGCCACGTCATCAATCCATGTGCCTTCTCACCATGGCCCATGGATCCACCGACCTTGAACCGACCTTTAATCAGTGGTTTAGATCAAGGAGGATGCATGGAGGCATGCATAGATACGGTGTGTAAAACTTCAGGTCGTTTGGCACCTTAGTGAGGTCGCTCGACCTCCAATAACAAGTGGGCCCACCCTCCTTCTAGAAGCATGTCCCACATGTAATTAAGTGTGTATGGGGTGTGAATTATCTTTGTCATGTCGGGTTGCTTCACTTGTTGGCCCATTAATCCATGTGACTTAATCCTTCACCCTTGAGAGAAAACACAAGTGTGATCCAAGGGTGTGGAATGACTTTGGGATGCTTCACATGGATCATGGTGACTTCGCATGGCCTGGTGGGCCCAAGTAGAGGTCAGGCGACCTCTATATGGAGCTTCACAAACTCATCTTCTCCAATTCTATGACATCCTGCATACACATGCTCAAAGTACTAGTGGAACTTGTTATTGATAAAATATGCTCATGACATGTTATTCTCCCTTTGAAACCGAGGCTGTTGACGGTGTTTTGAGTATGTATTTTTGTGGCATTTTCACTGTCAACAGTATACACGATGAAACATAGCATTATGGTTATGTAAATTCATAGTTGTAGAAGTCTTATGTGTAATTTAGATGTAATGTTATGGGGTTATTTTAGATTATGTTTTATAATGACAAAAGTGCATAATTTACTAATTTGATGTTTATTTAGGAGATTATTTTTAATTATCTTATATAATGGCATATGTGGATAATTTATATACAAATTTAGGGGGTTATTTTGAGTTATCGCATGTAATGACATAGGCGAGTAATTGATATTCAAAATTAGGAGGTTACCTTATGTACTGTTTATATTAGTAGAGGTGACCGGGTAATTTTTTATAAATCTTATCTTGTACTCTTATAAAGCAAAACTCCACTAGCTATTTATCTCAACATGCAAGTTGTCCAACTAGGACAATGCACTATCACATACAATTAAAATCCAATAAAGCAAAACTCCACTAGCTATTTTATCTCAACATGCAAGTTGTCCAACTAGACAATGCACTATCACATACAATTAAAATCCTAATAGCACATGCAATTGTAATGTCCATGTCAACAAGACACATAAGCATTTTGTTCTCCATGTCATCATACCATGGAATCCACTAATCCGTAATTCCCACAACAACACGTGGGGTATCCTTCTAGTTACTATAGATCTAATGGCTACTATCGGCGATGATGATTCAAGTCTACCGAATTAAAGACTAGATATTTTTTATTATTATGAGAATTTTCTGTATTTATCTTTTTTCCTAGCGTGTCTAGTGGGAATTAACGTAGTGTCTTCATTGGGGCCTTTAATTAGTAATAGTAAGCTTCTCTATAAAAATAAACTAAGCAGCTAGCCAAATAGTCCCCTGCATTTCCTTGAGTCGGGTGACTACTCCTACCAAGTTGGGTAAGTTCAGCTGAGTACATTATGTACTTAGGATTTTATTCACCCTATTGCAGGTAGAAGTTGGATGCTAGAGCTAACTTTGTTTGTGGATATCTATTGGTGGGCTCAGCGACGAACTCCTTTCCACTACATCTTCAATCAAGATTGGATCAAAACGACTAAGCTAACCGAAACCATCATCAAAGCGAGATGTAAACAGAGAAAAGCAACAAGACGATGATTTGAAGAGATATAAAGTCGATCCATTTCAATCTTAATCGGGCAAGGGGTGATTTTGTTACAAATAGTAAGAAACTAATTATAACAAAATTGATAACTAGCAAATCCATTAAAAACAGCAAGGAAACCCTACCAATCTTAATAGATTTAGCCAATAACTAATCCTTATCAAAATTTGTATTAGATACGAGCTGGACCGATGCAATTGTACAAATTTTGATAAGAATTGAGGGTAACTTGTATCAGTAATTGTAAGAGATATGAGCCAAACCGAGGCAACCTTACAAACAAAATATAAGTCATGACGAATACTCACAGACAAACCGGAGGTCGGACTTAACCGATGGTAGCCCTGCTTGCTGAAGAACTCACCGAAATCTACTCTACTCCTACTCCTAAGGGGTGGCGTAAGCCAAAAAGTAAAGGTACTAGTTTTTGATTGATCGTTGAGATCTCTATTACAATAGCCCGAGTTCAATATTTATACCTGAAGCTTGACTACGAGTCCTGGTCAAATAAGACCGATGACAAAACTTGGAAAAGAAATAAAGCTTCCTAAATTGTGATAACTTGGACCTCAATCTTTCCCTTCTATGAAGTTTGACGCGTCTTCACGCTTCATATCTTGTCATTCCTACCAACGGGGCCCATTCCCTTGAGATTCATGATATCGCCTTATCCAGTCGAATTTGACGGCAATCTGGTGAGCCGATCTCGCAAAATATTTTGGTTTTCCTTGATGGTCTTCGAAACTCAGGGTTTCCATCAAACCAAATTTTGGTGTCAACAAAGAGTAATATATTGAATAAGGTAAAGTCTTACAAAAGAAAGGAAAAGGTACAAGTGCTATACCAGACTCTCCAGAAGATAGCTCCAGAAGGCTCGAGCAAAGCTCACTACTCAACTCTAACTCCCACTCTAGACTACACTTCTAAGATAAAGTGGACTAACTACTCTTTACTTGAGCTTGTAGGCTTCTTCACCATGAATGGAGAGGGGGGAGTGACTGTCTATTTATAGGTGGAGGTAGAGGGTGTGCCACGTCATCAATCTGTGTGCCTTCTCACCATGGCCCATGGATCCACCGACCTTGAACCAACCTTTAATCAGTGGTTCAGATCAAGGAGGATGCATGGAGGCATGCATAGATGCGGTGTGTAAAATTTCAGGTCGTTTGTCACCTTAGTGAGGTCGCTCGACCTCCAATGACAGGTGGGCCCACCCTCCTTCTCCACCCTTGAGAGAAAACACAAGTGTGATCCAAGGGTGTGGAATGACTTTGGGATGCTTCACATGGATCATGGTGACTTCGCATGGCCTGGTGGGCCCAAGTAGAGGTCAGGCGACCTCTATATGGAGCTTCACAAGCTCATCTTCTCCAATTCTATGACATCCCACATACACATGCTCAAAGTACTAGTGGAACTTGTTATTGATAAAATATGCTCATGACATGTTATTCTCCCTTTGAAACAAAGCCTGTTGACTGTGTTTTGAGTATGTAATTTTGTGACATTTTCACTATCAACAGTATACATGATGAAACATAGCATTATGGTTATGTAAATTCATAGTTGTAGAAGTCTTATGTGTAATTTAGATGTAATGTTATGGGGTTATTTTAGATTATGTTTTATAATGACAAAAGTGCGTAATTTACTAATTTGATGTTTATTTAGGAGATTATTTTTAATTATCTTGTATAATGGCATATGTCGATAATTTATACACAAATTTAGGGGGTTATTTTGAGTTATCACATGTAATGACATAGGCGGGTAATTGATATGCAAAATTAGGAGGTTACCTTATGTACTGTTTATATTAGTAGAGGTGACCGGGTAATTTTTTATAAATCTTATCTTATACTCTTATAAAGCAAAACCCCACTAGCTATTTATCTCAACATGCAAGTTGTCCAACTAGACAATGCACTATCACATATAATTAAAATCCAATAAAGCAAAACTCCACTAGCTATTTTATCTCAACATGCAAGTTGTCCAACTAGACAATGCACTATCACATACAATTAAAATCTAATAGCACATGCAATTGTAATGTCCATATCAACAAGACACATAAGCATTTTGTTCTCCATGTCATCATACCATGTAATCCACTAATCCGTAATTCCCACAGCAACGCGCGGGGTATCCTTCTAGTTACTATAGATCTAATGGCTACTATTGGCGATGATGATTCAAGTCCACCGAACTAAAGACTAGATAATTTTTTATTATTATGAGAATTTTCTGGATTTATCTTTTTTCCTAGCGTGTCTAGTGGGAATTAACGTAGTGTCTTCATTGGGGCCTTTAATTAGTAATAGTAAGCTTTTCTACAAAAATAAACTAAGCAGCTAGTCAACTAGTCCCCTGCATTTCCTTGAGTCGGGTGACTACTCCCACCAAGTTGGGTAAGTCCAGCTGAGTACATTATGTACTCAGGATTTTATTCACCCTATTGCAAGTAGAAGTTGATGCTAGAGCTAACTTTGTGTGTGGATATCTATTGGTGGGCTCAGCAACGAACTCCTTTCCACTACAATCTAATGTTTTTCTTTGTATACTTTAGAACTATTTTTTAATAAAGAAAAAGTTCTACACTTGCGATGTAATTGTATAATCGACTTATCTTCCAATGCATTTGTCTGAAACTTGTTTTGTAGTTTAGAACTATGTGATGTATGAAATGGAATAACAATGTTGTAAGCTTTATCCACTTGTATATGGATGCTGATAAATAGTGGATTATTTTGAGTTCTTCCTTCGAGTGTGCTCGACTAACTACCGGGTTTGACTTGGTGTCTTGAGCACTTAATGTCAAATGGCTGACTAGTGTGCTTGAGATTAAGTTAATCAATGTGATTCTGCCACACTTTCTCTCAGACCGCTCCCCACCATCTTCACTATCATGTTTCGCCCTATACACTGTGGGTCGGTCACACGTTCCCTTGGTACAAGCTAGGTGGCCGCTCCACACAATAGCGGGTCTCACAAGACTACAAAGCCCCTAGTGTACAACTCTTGGTGCGCACAAGCACAAATAGTTGGAGGTACGCAATCCTCACTAAACATTAGAATTAAGCCTAATTCAAGCACAAAGCAGTGTCTAATTAGCTAAGCACTTCCACTACCCCAGATCTTGACATCACTGCCGGTTAAAAAACCCCCTTCATTACCGGATTTTAAACTGATAGTGGCATACCGGCAGTGATGGGGGTTGATATCACTACCGGTTCTTATAAACCGACACTGATGTGGAAACGGCAGTGACGTGGAAAGCCAAAAAAACGCACTGAAAAAATAGGATTTTTTTTAATACTAGGAGAGGTCCCATCGGGCAGCTACGAGTATTAGTAACCTTAGCTTTCTACTCTCACACTTGTAACCTTAGCTCTAAGTATTAGTGGAGATAGGCTCTAGGCCTCTAGCAAGCTACTCCTTTGCTCCTGAGTAGTCTTTAGTGAGTTGAGATATAGTTGTATTTGATCTGATCGTGTAATACTTAGATCTAGTTCAATGAATTAGTCATGTTTGCTCTCTACCGATCATAGTTTCTATGCTAGTAGATTTATTCTAATTATTTCTTCAAATACTAGTATGATCTTATAAGTATATTGGTAACATATAGTTTACGTATGTGTACTATGCAAAATATGCTTAGGCTCAGTTGATCCACGCTACAACATCAGTTTGGCTTACCTTCAGTTTTCTCACAAGTCACACGATCTTTCGCGTGAAAAACGCGTGCTTTGCGATCACTGGCGCTCGAACCCCCGACCTCCTGCTTTGCGTCTTCGGGCCCTAACCACTCCACCTGCAAGCTGTTTGTATCCAAATGAGATTTTCATCCTAGCCATTTTATATGATTTGAGATAAGTATTTGGGACCCTAAACGAATTCAAATGAAAAAATTGTCAACTATAAAGTTTTATAACTTTTCGAGATCTACAACTTTTATTTTGGTAAGTTTCTCCATACGAGTCGTTTACAAAATTTGAATTTCAAATTTGAGAAATTCAAACGTAGTTTTTCATGACAAGATGATTTGAAATGAAAAAGTTGTCAACTACAAAGTTTCATAACTTTTTGAGATCTACAACTTTTGTGTTTGCTGTTTGTCCATCCGAGGTCATTTAAAAAATTTAAATTTTAAAATTTTGAAAATTCAAACATAGTTTTTCTTGACAAGATGATTTTCAAATCAAAAAGTTGTTAACTACTATGTTTCATAACTTTTTGGGATCTATGACTTTCATTTTGGTAGTTTCTCCATCCGAGGTCATTTACAAAATTTGAATTTCAAATTTTAAAGATTCAAACGTAGTTTTCCTTGACAAGATGATTTCAAATCAAAAAGTTGTCAACTACAAAGTTTCATAACTTTCTAAGATCTACAACTTCTATTTTGGTCATTTGGTCATTTACTCATTCGACATAGTGCTAGTAACATTGTTCACAAATGTTACATATCCCTCATATAGTTTATGAAACTAAAAGACAGATATGTAAATTTTGTGAACAATGTTACTACCACTTTATTAGATGAAGAAATGACCAAAATAAAAGTTATACATCTTGATAAGTTCTACAACTTCTATGTTCATGACTTTTTTCAGTTGAAATCATTTAGTGTTCTAAAATGACGTTTGAAGTTGCCATTTTTTTAAATTCAAAATTCAAATATATAAAACACAGTCACATGAAAAGATAGATAAAATAATAGCTATAACAAAACAATAAATTGATAGAGCATGATTTTAGAATTTTTTTTAAAAAAAATCATCAAATTTGAAGTTAGTATGAGGAAGAAAGACTAGTTACAAGTTTTAGCCAAAGATTAAAAAGAGAAAATAGAGTTCTTCAACAATTTGAAAATTTAATTTCAATAAATATTTTCAAGTAGTAAATGATTTCAAATAAAAAAGTTGTGAACTATAAAGTTGCATACCTTTTTGAGATCTACAACTTTTGTTTTGGACGTTTCTCCATCCGAGGTGGTTTGAAAAATTCAAATTTTAAATTTTAGAAATCAAACGTAATTTTCGTTAGATAGATGATTTTAAATAAAAATATTTGGACATCCAAACGATCTCAAATTAAAAAAGTTTGAACTACAAAGCTGTACATCTCATCGAGTACTACAACTTTAATATAAAGTTCGTCTTCATCGAACATCATATGAGAAACTTATGAAGTTTTCTTGCAGCATATCACTGTCGGTTCAAACCACGAACCGACGGTGATAGTATCGGTGTCTGTTTTTGGCTAAAACCGGCGGTGATGACCCAATATCACTGCCGGTTCTTGTATAAAACAGATAGTGATATGAACTGACAGTGAAGACCCGAATATATGTGTCGGTTGAGCTATCAGTGTCTTATCACTGTCGGTTTTAGCCAAAAACCGACAGTGATGGGCTATCACTGTCGGTTTCTCAAAATCCGACTCTGATGAGACCGATAGTGATGTCCAATTTTGTAGTAGTATTTGCAAAGCACATATACTAATCACCAAGTGATTCCTTAGTCATTAAGGTGGCTAGAGCACTTGGATGAGTGCCTCAACACTCCAACAACTTCAGCACACTCCAACCATCACCAAATGGCCGGCCAAGGGGGTATTATAGCCCAACCCCAAATATAGCCATCGTTGGCTACTGTAGCTTTTTGTAGAGCACCAAATTTTCCGGTGCTACCACCGGAGATTTCTGGTGGCTGCCATGTCATCTAGCCGTTACCGATTGTTGGATTTGTGGGATTTTTTAGTGCCCTCTGCAAACACTCTGGACCACACCCTTTTCTTCGGTGCTGGTTTAATATGATCACTAGAGAAATCTGGTGAGCATTGCTGCGCCTGATCCGTTCTCCGATGCTACTCCCGCTAGAGCATCAAAAGTTAAGTGCTTGCAGAATCTCTCTGTAGGGAGCACTACGTGGATCCTAAGCTCCGGTGACCGGCTTCCATCATAACCGAAGATTTTTTGTGGTTGTCCATAGCCACTGTCCTTCTTCTTTTCCTGGCATCTTTTCTTCTGTGCTTGATCGTCATGGTGTCTTGGAATTCTTGCAAGTCTTCTAGGATCTTCAACATAGCTTCTAGTGTCTTGCTTGAGGTGTTGATCAGTTTGATCTTCACGTTGCCTAAGTCCAAGCCGACCTTGCATCCATTGAACTAAACCTTGCATACTAGACCGATGTTAGTCCAAATGGTCATGTTGTTTATCAAACACAAAAATCATATAATGTCCCATGCATGTTGCCATTATTTTTCTTCCACAACTCTGTTGTACAGACACCACAGCTTAAGCTTTCTACTCTCACACTTGTAACCTTAGCTCTAAGTATTAGTGGAGATAGGCTCTAGGCCTCTAGCAAGCTACTCCTTTGCTCCTGAGTAGTCTTAGGTGAGTTGAGATATAGTTGTATTTCATCTGATCGTGTAATACTTAGATCTAGTTCAATGAAATAGTCATGTTTGCTCTCTAGCGATCATAGTTTCTATGCTAGTAGATTTATTCTAATTATTTCTTCAAATACTAGTATGATCTTATAAGTATATTGGTAACATATAGTTTACGTATATGTACTATGCAAAATATGCTTAAGCTCGTTGATCCACACAACAACATCAGTTTGGCTTACCTTTAGTTTTCTCATATTCTTTCTGGGAGTGTAGTAGTGTTTATTAGTGTAAGCATGCTGCTTAGGCTAGTCAACACCGTCCAACGTGTGCACACCCCACGGATTGTAGAGGTAGATGGTAGGTGGTGACAGTCATATCCATTCTTTGTAATCCTCCACATTCTCGGGTAGGCATAGTGAAAGCCTTAGTTTGGTATTGGTAATTGAGTGTCAACTATGTGGACTAATGCTTGCAACGAGTTTGTTAAGCTAGGTTTTGCTTGATGGTGAAGAACAAGGAACACGAGGTGATGGAGATGGAGATCATGATCACATGCATGCAAGTGTTCATACTTTGGTGAGAAGATGGAGAGAGAGCAAGCCAAAGGCAAAGGATATGATAGGGATTTGCTTTTGCCAACCAAGGTGTAATAGAGTGCACGATTGGATTTGGGATAGATAATCGTACTATAAAAAGGGGAGCTCTTAAATTGCAACGGTTATCTAGTGTCACTAAGTGTGACTAACAATTGCATATGCATTATGCTTAGTGATGTGGTGAGAATGCTAGAGAAAAGCTTTGAAAAATGCTAACTCACATGCACAAAGTGTTGGAACACATGGAGAACTTTAGAACATTGACCAAGGCTTTGAAAATTAAATTTTGCGAGCTGTTTTTGTGCCCACCGAATTAATCCGGTGAACACCTAGGGTTTGGCACCAGATTAATCCGTGCAGGAGCTTGAACTGGGCTCTGTTCCCCTAGCGGTTGGACCACCAACACCGTTGCTATGCGCGGGAGCAGAATTGTTTGAAAAAGGATGCAGCACGTAGTCTGGTGTGTTGGTTGGTTGGGACAGCGGACTATAACCTTGCACTATTCACTCATGGGCCAAGTCAGCTAGACTGGGTTGTTGGACCGCCGCCGCTGGCGGTTGGACCACATCTGTGCAGCACGCGTGTGAAGTCTCTAGATGTTCAAAATTTTGTTAGCGCAATCCCATGCAAGGCATTGGACTAATCTAGTGTAAAGCACCGAACTAAGAGCATCTCCAAGCGTTCCCTAAATTTTTCTTCTAAACTCCATGTTTTTCAACTCCTAAAAATATATTAGGAGAAAAAAAAGACAATCTCCAGTAGTTCCTAATATTTCACATCTCAATAATCAAATTTGGGTCCCACTCAGCTTTTTTTTGCGTCCTTCTGCTTGTAGGCCTGCTGCTGCACGGCGGCACCGATGGCGCCGCCGTACGCCGCCTGCTGGTCGTAGGCGTATGTCTGCACGGCGGCACCGGCACCACCGTGGTGCACGCCGTAGCTGGCGTCGCTCTCCCCGCACGCCTCCTGCGTGTAGCTGTAGCCTTGCTTCTTCCCGCCGGCGCCGACACCATAGTGGACGCTGCCGTACCCTGCAGCCTGGGTCTCCCCGTACGTTTCCTGCTTGTAGTTGTAGCCTTGATTCTTCCCGCCGGCGCCACTGCCGTAGTGGGCCCCGCCTACCCTGCAGCAGCCTCGGTCTCCCCGTACGCCTCCTGCTTGTAGCCGTAGCCCTGCTTCTTCACGGCGGCGCTGATGCCGTAGTGGGCGCCGCACTCCGCGTCGATTACTTCGCCGTACTTCTCCTCCTCCTTGAACTCGTCGTCCTTCTTCACGGCAGCAGCGCCGTACTTCTCCTCCTCCTCCTTGAAGGAGTGCTTCTGCACGGCCACGGCGCCGTTGTACGCTTGGTCGGGCTCCTCGAACGCCTCCACCTTGCAGGCCTGCTGCTTCTGCACGGCAAAATACGGCGCGGGAAGAAGGACGACGCGCGGAAACGGCATCTCTGCGCGCGGCTTCGTCCGCGTAAAGTTACGCGGAAGGGGGAGGAATTTTTCAAGCTCTAAAATATTAGGAGTAAATATTAGGAGTTATTGGAGAAGGTTTGTTCCCCATCTTTCTAAAAAACAAGGATTGAGAGGATATTTAGAGAACTCTTGGAGATGCTCTAATCCTATGTTGATTTTACGTGTTTCGGACCTCTCTAGTTATTACCCAAAAATTGGTCTGGTGGTTAGGACACTAGATTAATACTAATGCACCGGACTAATAACTTGTTGGTGCTAAGTGACCGTTGGCTATGTCAGACCCGACCGTTGCAGCCGGCCGGTTGGACTGCCAGGCGCGCAGAAGCTAGATGAGGAGAGTGACAGCTCTTTCTTCTCTCCCCTTCTATAAATATGGCCCGATTTGGGGACCTCCCTTGTCCATTTGCTGACATCCATACTCCATTTGCGCTCGGCTGGTAGCCTTTGGGCTGATTTTTGGATGCTTTTGTATGTTGCATTGCATTTTAGGGCTTCATCTCTGGTGGCACTAAGAAATCTTTGTAATTTAGGATACTCTTGTTACTCTTGGTGATTGTCATCACCTAGCTAGCTTGGTGCTTGTGGAGATCGTTGAGCACCGGTTGGAGATTGTGCGGGGGCTCCGATCAAGGCTTGTAGTGGTTCTAAGTGTTCTACCGGCTTGTACACTAGTGCCCATGTTGTAGGGGTCGAGCTTGTGTGCTCGTGAGGCTAGTGAAGCGGTGAACTAAAAGAATCTGCCTCAACGGGGACGTAGGTTACTGGCAAGCAACTGGACCTCGGGGTAAATCAATTGTGTCACTTGCCCTCATTGGTTTGTACTATCTACACTTACAATTTCATTTCATAACTTGAGCTTGTGTAGTTGTTTGAGTAGTGATAGCTTTCTAGCTTGTTTAGTTGCTAGTTTAGCTTAGTGTTCTATTGAGTAGTGTGACCTAGTTGCCCTCTTAGTTAGCTCACTAGTTGTTAGACGAGTTACCTCTAGTCGCTTGTGTGTTTGAGTGTTTAATTATTTAGGGCTTGCAACTAGAATTGTCGTTTATACTGATGCACTTTGTCTAGTGTCTTTGTCTTTCTAGAATTTTTAATAAGCTATTCAACCCCTCTAGCCATCCATAGATCCTTTCACGTAGGCAATTGGTAAGACGGTGCTCCACTTGAGCTCCCACTATTTGGGTAGGGTGATACCTGGTAACCTGGCATGCCTTGGGACGTGGTACTAAGTTCCAACCGCGTGTATGTTGCTTATGTACATTTATGTAGTATAGAACCTTAGCATGGATGTTTCATAGAAGCTTTAGCTTTCTCTTGTCAGTCTCCACCTATCTCTACAATAAAACTTAACCGAGGTGTTTGGCAAAGGGGCTCTGAGGCGGGCGAGCATTTAAACCGCCTCGGTTCATGCCAGGGATTAATGGAGGCGGACATTTTTTTATTAACCGAGGCGGTCACAATCAACCTCCTCGCAAAATTGATTTACCGAGGCGGTCGTCTTAAGACAACCTCCTCCAAAAATGGTTTATCAACCGCCTCCATAAATACATTCTCAGAGGCGGGCACTCTATATGGCCTGCCTCCAAAAATACCGAGGCCCAAAGAAGCCCAGAAAGCCCAACACCAGGGTTCCATTTATATAGCCGAGTTAGGGTTTGGGGACTTCTCATCCCCACTCTCTCTCGCATCTCTCTGAGCGCTCACCCGGTGCCTCTCTCTTCTCTGTCACAGTTAGGGTTTGGGTGCCACTCTCTTCTCTCCCCTGCTCTCTCGGCATGGCATCCGGTGGCGGCGCGTGCGCGTGTCCGGCGGCGCCCGGTGGTGGCGTCAGTGCACGTCCGGTAGCGGACCGTGCGTGCCCCGCGGCGGTGGAGGGCCTGGCGACCTCGCGGGCATGGCGTGGCGGATGCAGCTCCCTCTCCGACACTCAGATCCGGCGGATGCGGCTCCCTCTCCAACACTCAGATCCGGTGGGGTAGCGGATGCGGCTTGTGCTCAGGGTCAGAGCGAGGCTTCGGCGGCAGCAGCGCCCTCTCTCTCCTCCCTTAGTCGCCGGGCTGTCTGTCAGGCGGTGGTGGCACCGTGGGCTCACGCTCGAAGCGGTGCATCCGGCATGGGAGCGCCGGATCAAGCACGGGCTCGACGGATCTAGCTCAGTGGCAACAGATCATGCACTGGTGAGGCAGATCCGGCTCCGACACTAGTGTGGCGACGGCGCATGCGCAAATCCGGCGAGCGGCGACGGCGCACGTGCGGATGGGCTCAACGGGCCTCATCGACGGGCTCGCTGGCTTTTTTGCTTTTTAGTTCATTAACCGAGGCGGGCAATACAACCGCCTCGGTAGCTCTTCGATTAACTTTGACCTTTGCACTGAGGCGGTTGTGATGCCCGCCTCGGGAAATCCTTTTTGCCCACATCGGTTAAGTTTATTGTAGTAGTGGATTCTTTGTAGCGGTAGAGGCTCTATGTGTGTCACACTACTTTTATCATATGATTTACCCTGCCTGGACTTTGATGTTTAGTTATGATATAATCATGAGTATGCCAATTGTCAATACTCTTTATCAATACCTTCCTAGTGGAAACATAAATAACGATACCTAAAATACTTTCGGCGAAATGCTGTAATGGTACCTGTGCACCTGTGAATTAATTCCATGCATGAACATAACAAATGCCAACAACAAGCGACAAACGGCTAGCTAGTTGTGCCTATCATCCCTATGCCTAGCAGTGTTGTGCCAGTGGTGCTGACTGTGCCGTTAGGTCATGTCGAAACTCTAAAAGAACCAAAATTATGAGAGAGTACAATTTTATATTCTTTTTTTAATCCTGAAGAATCTGTAACACTTGATGGTTCCAGAGGAGGCTAAAGCTCACCAAACACTTGATGGTTGCCATGCCCGGGCTGACATGGCTAGACCTGACGTGCCAGCGTGCTGGCACCGGCAGTCCAGCACAGCACGACTAAGACCAAGGAAAGCGCTGGCACCAGCAGTCCAGCACAGCACTAAAGTTTAGGGGTGTCACATCAGGTATCAGAACATCTCGAAGAGTTCCCTAAACTCTCTCCTAATCCTTGGTTTTTATAAAGATGAGAAAAAAACTCTCTCCAACAACTCCTAAACTTGACTCCTAAAATTTACGCACTTCGGAAAACAGAGCCAATCCGCGTAACTTTACGCGCTCCTCCGCCTCCGCGTATCATTCTCTCCGTTTTCGTCGCGCCGTGATTTGGCGCGGCTTCCCTCCCTTCGCGCCCCTTCTTTTGCCGCGTCTTCTCTCCCTTCGCGCGCTCCTCCATCGCCAGCAGAGAGATCGCTCCTCCATCGTCACTTTAGAGAGATTGGTCCTCCAGCTCGATCGTCGCCGCCGCGAAAGAGGTACGTACACTATGTAAAAAAGGGTCATATCAACCAGCGATTCTACAGACGCCAGACAAAAGCACGTCTGTGATAAACATCTACAGACGTGCGTTACCGAACAAGCGTCTGTAGTAACTCCTAGACCGAGGTGACCGGTCCGGCGGGGTCAACACGCGTCTGTAATAACGGTTTCTACTGACGCGTGTTGTTCAGACGCGTCTGAAATAATTTCACAGACGCGTGTTATATGAATGCATATGTAGTTATTGACTTATTACAGACGCGTGTTTACTGTTTAGACACATGTTTTAAGACGCGTCTGTAGCAATTTTATTTGGTCAGACGCCTGTTTCGAAGGCGCATTTGTACAATATTTTGGCACGTGCTCGGTAGTTGGCCGCTGCTCTGCTCATCGCGCCGCGGCGGAGCCTCAGCTCTAGGTCTAGGCGGTGTGACACTAGCTCCTCGGTTGGCAGTTAGAGAGGCTCAGAGAGCTCAGCTCATCAGCTCAGGATGGTGGAAGGCCATGGTGCTCGCAGCGGATGCATGCGCGGGTCCTCTGAGGCAGGTGGTGGTCCTCTAAGGCGGCTGGCGGGCGTGCGGCTTGGTCGCTGGGCGTTGCTTGGGGCGTGCGAGGCAAGGTGGGCCGACGAAAGCCAGGAGCGCAGGGCATCACGAGCGGTACCTACAGACGCGACGCGCGCGCATATGCGGCCTTGGCGGGTGCGACGCAGTGTGACACCGGCTGGTGTGAAGCATGCGGTGGCACCGGTGTCGGTGGCTGTGGGCAGCCGGGGGCGTGCCCAGGCGTGCTAAGGCCACCGACCAGCCATTCCCCTTCACCTTTGCTCTGCTCTCGATCCATAGCCATCCTTCCGGTGGCCGCGTACCGTCCGTCCACCGACGACATCCTCTCAAGGTTGATTGGTCCCCGGCATGAGCTCAGCTCAGGTAGTGACCAAATTCATTCCTAATAATAGAATCATAATTTTTGTGTGAGCATGGTCAACTCAACTACCAGATGGAATCCGTGTTCTTAATTCTATCTCGATCTCAGTAGGGTGCGCTCGTGCTTACTCGATCTCTGCTGTGCTTCGCCATCGCCATAGCAGTGCTTCGCCTCCCAGCAGTGGCCAGAGGTGAGCTCTACAACTACTTGTGCAACTAATTAACTTGCATTCTAAACTTTGATGAGCTTGTGTCAAACTATGATGATGCAAAATGCTACTGAATTGTGCCAAGATTATTGTGTTGTGACAATTTCTTGATATGATTGACTTATTATTCTTCTATTTTCAATTTTCTTTTGTAGACTATGGAGGATCGAAGCCGCTGGATGTATCTTTGAAACCGTACTTGTGATTACTATTTAGATGGTCTTAAATCTTTCCTAACTGCTGCACAGACAGATATGTTGAATGGACAGAAGTCATCTATGTGGTGTCCATGCGTTGACTGTAAGAATGAAAAGCAATACTCCAATTCGTTGACAATCCATGCCCATCTAATAATGCGAGGATTCATGGATGACTACAGATGTTGGAACAAACATGGAGAAGAAGGTGTCAATGCCCGAGACTAGGCATAGGCTGCTGGTCAGCATGATGGTGAGGAAGGCCTCCATAAAATGGATGCTGGTGGTGAGGAAGCACCCTTTGGCAATGAGGAACTATGTGATGATGATGTAGCAGATATTGCTGCCAACTATGATGTAGTCCATCTTGCTGAAAATCTTGAGGAGATGGTGCATGATGCCTTCGGCTTTGAGGAGTACACTGGTTCGTAGTTCAAGAAGATGGAACAACTGTTGAAAGATATGAAGATGCCACTCTATCCAAGTAGCAATGAGAGGTATACAAAGTTGTCCGCTTCACTAAAGCTTCTCCAATTGAAGGCAAAAAATCATTGGACTGACAAGGGCTTCAGAGAATTGCTAGAAGTTATTATGGATATGCTTCCCGAGGGGAATGAGATACCTAGGACTACATATGAGGCCAAGAAGATTGTTTGTCCAATGGGATTGAAGTTTGAGAAAATTCATGCTTGCAAGAATGGCTGCATCTAGTTCCGTGGTGACTATGAAGATGATACAGAATGCCCCAAGTGTGGAATCTCTCGTTACAAATGAAGAACTGATGAGGGTGATGGCGACGAGGAGATGCACCGTAGAGTTCCTAGGAAGGTCGCATGGTACTTCCCTATAATTCCTCGCCTAAAATGGTTGTTTGCAACTGAAAGGATCAAGATGCCCAAGAGGGGGGGGGGGGGGGGGTGAATTGGGCTAATTCTAAATTTTCTTACAATAATTAAATCCTATGGTTAGCCCAATTAACCCCTTGTGCCTAGAAAAGTGTTTCTATCAATCTAACGCACAACGGACTTGCAACCTATGTTCCAAACTTACTCTAGCATGGCAATTCTATGAATGTAAAGACAAGTATTAAATTGCTCAAAGTAAATGCTCAAAGTAAATAGAGAGAGAGGAACGCGGCGATGTTTTGCCGAGGTATCAGAGAGTCATCACTCCCCACTAGTCCTCGTTGGAGCACCCGCGCAAGGGTGTAGCTCCCCCTTGATCCGCGCAAGGATCAAGTGCTCTCTACGGGTTGATTCTTCGACACTCCGTCGCGGTGAATCACCCAAAACCGCTCACAACTTGAGTTGGGTCACCCACAAGCTCCGCCGGGTGATCACCAAGCTCCCAATCACCACCAAGCCGTCTAGGTGATGGCGATCACCAAGAGTAACAAGCATGAACTCTCACTTGACCACGCGAAGCCTAATGAGAACGGTGGATGCACACTTTGCTACTCTTCATTCACTAATGAGGCTACTCTCTTGGATTCTCAAATCTCAATCACCTCACTAGGACCTTGCTCTTCTTGGCACTCACAAACGTGTTTCTCAGCTGTTGGAATGAGCAAAAGTGACTCCACACACGAGTGGAGCTTCTATTTATAAGGCAGCCTAAAAAACGAACCGTTATGAGCTTCTGCGGGGTGACCGGACGCTCCGGTCATGTTGACCGGACGCTCCGGTCAGTTCAACCCGCACACCAGTGTTTAAGTGTTGACCGGATGCTGGTAGGGTCCGATCACCACTGACTGGACGCGTTCGGTCGTATTAAACCCTCACTGGATGCTTACTGTACTCGACCAGACGCTGAACCCCCAGGGTCCAGTCAGTACTGACCGGACGCGTCCGGTCGTAGATTTCCTTCTCTGGAACCTTACTGGAGTCGACCGAACGCTGCCTCTTAGTGTCCGGTCAGTTGACCAATCCAGCGTCCGGTCGCATCGAACGCAATCACCTCGGTCAAATGAACTGACCGTACCCTGCGGCCAGCGTCCGGTCGCACCGGAGCCAGCGTCCGGTCAGCATTTGACCCTCCATTCACTTCCAACTCTCGATCATATGTGAATGAAGTTTGCTCCATTGGATCTTAGGCATATGTAGGAGCTACCTAGTGCTAGTTTTAACAAGTGTGCACCACACCTAACTCACTAGACTCATCTAGGTCAAGCTACCCGTCCATACCCCCCTTAATAGTACGGCCAAAGGAAAAACAAAGTCCTAAACTACTCTAAGTGTCTCTCCAACTCCATTCGACACTTAGAACTAGTTATCCTTAACCTTGTTGTCCATCCTTTGAAAACCGAAACGATTTCCATCATAGGGGCATGACCACCTTGATTGCCCAATCGATCTCCATTACCATGACCTAACTTACTTGCCTCTGCAAAACACACGTTAGTCATAGTAATCTTATATTGTCATTAATCACCAAAATCCAACTAGGGGCCTAGATGCTTTCAATCTCCCCCTTTTTGGTGATTGATGACAATACCACCTCGAGTATGCTAAAGAGTGAGGTTTTTGACAGGCTTGGTTCATATAAGCTTTTGTCAATAAGAACAAAAGAGTTAGGCAAGCTTATATGACCCAAGCCAACACAATGTACTCAAAGGATATGAAATAAGCATGAGTACAAGTAACAAAGCTCATTTGCATCGTAGTATAAACGCGGAAGTAAAGGCAAATGAGCATAACACAAGTGATATGACATATAAAGGAATTCAAAGTAGAGAGCACACATGTCATATATCACAATCACGTAGATAACACTATCACATAGATATAATAGTATGCATGAAAGTAAACACGTGAATGCATAATCATAATAGTGTATCACACAAATAAAACTCCAAATGTATATAATAGACTAATAGCTAATTAGGCTCCCCCTAAACGTCGCTCCCCCTGAGTCTACATACTCGAACCCTCTCCCCCTTTGGCGTCAAACACCAAAACCTAAGGGTTGGTCGGCGGGGCTGCAGCGGACGAGCCGGGCGCTGAGGTACGCGGAGCAAGCTAAAACTGAGCGCCATCATCATCTGACCCTGAGCTCTAGACTGATTGACCCTCTGTGGCTGGAAGCGTTGCTGAAGCGGTCTGGGTCTGAGCTAGGGCAGGTGCTGCCTGTGATGCTGCTAGGATATTTGTCGTAGGATCTGAAGATGCGACAGACGAAGGGAGCCTCTGAGTAGTCATGACAACTGGAGCTACTGTAGAAGGACCGGCAGCATGCATATGTGGCGGTGTAGGCATGCCTGTCAACTCACTGAAGGATGCTCCAAGACTCCTAGAGACTGACGTGTTAGGCACAAATAGCGAGGATGACTGCTCCAGTGTGAAGCCCGTCTGAAGTGGTGTGAAACGCGGGGCTAACACTGGCGAGGATAACCACTGGGACACCTATACTGTGGGAGAAGCAAATGGAGCTGGAGGCTGTCCCTAACTCTGAAGCCCACTGGGCTGTACTGCTGCAGTCGTCATAGTGGTGGCATTGTAAGGAAAATGGACCCTAGGCCCATTTACTTTGGATTTTGGTGTTTGATGACTAACACAACCAAATTGGACTAATGAATTTGCAAGTGTTTGTTTTGTACTTCAATAGGGTGCAAGACATAACTTGGACGAAGGCGACGTGGTGATCCGATGATCAACACCTCAAGCAAGACCTTAGGAGCACAAGAGAAGACCCAAGAGATCAAGCAAAGTCCAAGCATTAAGATTGGAACCAAGCCGTATGCAAGATCGCGAAGAAATGAGCTCACTGTGGTGACCGGATGCTGGACCGGACGCTGGACAAGCGACCGGACGCTGCGACCAGACGCTGGGCAAGTGGCTCGGCAGAAAGGCGACTGGACACTGGACCGGACGCTGGCGGCAACCGACTAGACACAGGACAGCAGCGTCCGATCGAGTACAGTAAGGTTCCAGAGTGGCAAATCTACGACCGGATGCATCCGGTGGCAGGCGACCAGACGCTGGCCAGCGTCCGATCAGTATATTGCCGGCTCAACGGTCGGGATGACCGGATGCGTCCGGGCAGGGCAATTCAGTGTCCGGTCAGTAGCAGTTTCACGGGAATTCGACCCCAACGGCTACTTTCTCAGTGGAGCTTATAAATACAACCCCCAACCGGCCATTTGAGAGGTGTGGAGCTGAGGAAACATACCAAGGGTGTTGATACACCATTTTAGTGATCTCCACTTGCATAGAGCTTAGTGATTCATTAGGTGATTAGCGTAGGTGCTTTGCGAAGTGCTTAGGTTGATTAGACCACCGCTCATGCACTTGCTCTAGGTTTAGGCCTAGTGTTTAGTGAGGTTTGCATACCTCTTATCACTCAGTGCTTGCGAGCACCATTGTTGTATATCGGAGGGGCTTGAAGTCTTGCAAGATCACACCAACCGTGTTTGTGGTGTGGCCGCCATCGTGTACTGGAGGGAACAAGGCCCGCGACGTTTTGGCCGGAAGCTTGATAGTGAAGACGGCGGGGAGCATCCATGAGAGGCTTGCCGAAAGGCACGTCGGAGACCCACTTGCGCGTGGGGAAGGCCCGAGGCTATCCACGGAGTTACTCAACCAGGAGCTTGGCCCTTGTGAGGGATTCCTTGTGAGGGGCTCCAACGAGGACTAGGGGGAAGCTTGCGTGCTTCTCGATACCTCGGTAAAAATACCGGAGTCATCGATGGGAGTTTGCTTATCTCTACCTTGCTCTTTAGCTTCCGCATTTACATTGTTTACATTACTTGTTTTGCGGTAGAGATAGCAACTCACTAGCAAAATCGTAGTTGCACATTTAGATAGTTCATCTTTTGCATAGGTTTTGCTAGAGTTAGAAAAAGAGGCCATAGTTTTTGGAGTTAGAATTTTAAGTCACCTAATTCACCCCCCCCCCCTCTTAGGCGTCACGGTCCCTTCAATTGGTATCAGAGCCGGTTGGCTCATTTTGGACCTTTGGCTTAACCGCCGTTGAGCCGACGCTATTTAGAGTGGTTGGGATGGATACCGCTAGGCCTCCGCACTTTGACGGCACTAACTTCCCATACTATAAAGCTAGAATGGCTTGCCACCTTTAGGCGGTTGATTTCGGTGTATGGAGAGTCACTCGTGACGGGATGAAACCCATCAAGAATCCCGAAAAACCCACAAAGAGTGATGAAAAAGAAATGCACTTCAATGCTAGAGCTAAAAATTGCTTGTTTGAATCACTTAGTATGGATGTTTTTAACCAAGTATTCACTTTAAATACGGCACACAAAATTTGGTTAAAACTCCAAGAGCTCCATGACAGCACAAGCAATGTCCGTGAGCAAAAACATTGTCTAGCAAAGCAAAACTACGATTCCTTTACTATGAATGATGATGAGCTTGTTCGTGATATGTATTCTCATTTGAATCTAATTATCAATGAGCTCCATTCTATGGGATTATTAAAGCTAGATGATGTGGACATCATGAGGAAGATCATCTCCGTTCTACCACAAAAGAAATATGCAAGCATCATCACCATCCTTCATAACATGGAGGACTTGAGCAACATAACCCCGGGCATAGCCATTGGCAAGTTAGTGGCATATGAAATGTCACGTAAGATGGGTCAAGAAGAAGCTTCTTCATCAAGCAAAGGCAAAGCTCTCGCTTGTAGCGAGAAAAAGAAGATGAAGGGCAAGCAAGTTGAGACAAGCTCAAGCTCAAGTTCCTCAAGTGAAGATGAAGAAGAAGATGAGGACGATGATGATGATGATGAAGACTCAAGTGATGATCAATCTTCCTCCGCCACCTCTGATCTTGATGAAGAATCAATCAAAGTGATCAACAAGGTGGAGAAGATGATCCAAAGGCTCAATATCAAGGGTGTGCCCATCCAAATTCAAGATTTCATTTTCACAAATCAAAGAAAGGAGCAAAGAAAGAGAGGATGCTATGGATGTGGCGAGTTGGGACACTTTGTGAAAGTTTGTCCAAACAAACCCACACCCAAGATAAAGAAGAAGGCATGCAAGAACCAAGCCCTCACATCAATAAGATCATGGGATGATTCTTCAAGTGAAGAAGAACCTCATCACAAGAGGCGAGGCCGCAAGCACTCATCATCAAGCTCTTCTCGTGTGTGCCTTATGGCACGAGGTAACGAAAGCTCTTCCTATAGTGAGAGTAATAGTGATGATGATATGCCTTCTTATCATGAACTTGTGCAAGAAAATCTTAATTATGCTAAAGCTTGCACTAGTCAACAAAAGAAGCTCAAAAGTTTAAAAGAAAAGCTAGATAGTTCACAAAAAGCATACAAAATCTTGCTTGAACAATATGAGAACTTTGCTAATCTCAATGTTGAACTATCTACTAAAATTGAGAAACTTGAGACTAGTGCAACAACAAATGCATGCACAATCAATGATGAGCAACTCTTAAAGAAAAATGAAAAATTAAAAGAAAAGTTAGCTAGCTCACAAGAAGCATATAATGGTTTGCTTGCTAAAATGGAAACCATGTGCAAACATTGTGATGAGCTAACTAATAAAGTTGCTAATCTTGAAGCCGTTAGCACAACCCCCACCAAGGCATCTAAAAAGAAAAGTTCTATCATTATCATGACTAAAAAGGATGCCTCTACTTCTTGTAATGATTTATGTTTAGACTCACCTTTGTGCAACCAAGTTTGTGTTGAGAAAGTTGTTGTAGATACATGCACACAAGAGGTTGCAAAAGAGAATGAGCAACTCAAGCAAGAAGTAGCTCGCCTCACCAAGGACTTGACTCAAGTGAAAGGCAAGGCGAAGCAAACCCAACTTCATCAAGATAACACCGTCAAGGGAGTGAAGAAGCTTGATGAAGGACAAACCATGGTTTGTTACGTGTGCCACAAGGAAGGTCACAAGTCCTATGAGTGCAAGGTGAAGAATGGGGGAGGAGCAAAGAAGGAGAAAAAGCAAACAAGCAAGCTCTCCAACACCTACACCAACAAGGTGGACAAGAAGGCCTCCATACCTTATCTCTTGAAGAAGAAGAAAAATGACAAGGTGGTGGCCATCAAGGTGAACAAGCAAGACAACTATGGGGTCAAATGCTTTTGGGTGCCAAAGGAAATCATTTTAAACATGAAGAGCACCAAGAAGGTTTGGATCCCGAAAGGGAAGTGAGAAGTCCGTCGGACTTCGGGGAATTTGGAGACTTGGCAAAGTGTGGGTGCATTTCATGGGGTGCATCATGATGGACAAAATCATTGCCAAGTGGATTAGTGAATACTATGGACCCAAATTCCCCTTTCCATGTTAGGTAACTAGATGTTATTACCTTTTTGGTACATCTTGCAATTAGATTTTCCTACAATTGGTATCTTTTAGCATCTAGTTACTGTTGACACCATTTTTTACACGTGTCAAAATGATCAGAGTGGACTAATCGGCAGGAGGAAAGTTACTGTATACGCTGACAGCCGATGAAGATCAGCTTGTAAAGATGGTTGCCGATGAATGGTGGTGGTCGATGGAAAAGTTGATTTAGACTCGGGCGTTGCCGATAAGGTTGGAGATGTTATTATTGATGCCAATGAAGGAAGGCTTGAAGACTACTGCCGATGAAACAGGAGGTATGCCGATGGAAAGGAGGTCGATGAGGTTTCCATCGTAATTGAGGCGGACAGGGAAATAGATAGGAGTTGGTTTCCTTTTCTATATTTGTTAGAGTATGATTCATGTAAAGAGTCACGTGTTTCCTTAGATATGGACTTGGTGTCCTAGTTGTATTTGGTTATGTCTCTTTAGATTAGGGTATAAATATAGATTGATGGGCAATGTAATAATATATCAATCAATATCAAAACCAATTTTTACTCCTATTTGCATCTACTTACTTTTCGGCGACTTCGTCAATTTGCATACTTTTTCTTTTTATGAGTTCTCATTGATTCGGTGAGCTGCATCGCTTCAGTGCGACCTTCGGCGATTCTCGAGTTCCGCGTGAGTACCTCTTGGCTGTGACTTCCGGGCGTATCGCTGTTGTCAGGACCAAAGTGCTCGTATCTTCATCCTTGTCGATTAACAGGTCAAATCGACTGGCACGCTTTGGATATCGATTCGGGTATTAGCCCTTTGTGTTTACAGATCCACTTTTGCATCAACACATCTTTTGGCACGCCCAGTGGGACCAATCAATCCGATCAATATGTTCAATTCCGAGATCAATTCAGAGAACATTATCGCGGTATCAGAAGAAGATCTTAAGGAAGAGCAGAGGCAGGCTATGGAAAAGGCTATAGAAGAATACAAGCAGCTTTGTCTGAGATCGTTTAGCCTGAACAAGAGTGGACAAGTCATCCAAAAGCAAGATTTGCCGTTGCCTCGGCAGGTTACCTTTGACTCCAATCCTGGTAAACTTCAAGAGATGGTTAATTCTGCGGTAAATCATGCTTTGATTAATCATTCCAATGTGCTGTCCAATACTGTTCATAATGCTGTGGTTCGAACTCTCAAAGAAGGACAAGCGTCACCGCATTACGTTGGGCCTGCCTATCACCAACCAGAGCCGGCATCTGTCAATACTCCATCGGCTCCCTCGGCCGTTGTGGGTACAGAAGTTACTTCTCCTCCAGTATCGGCAGGCTTACCTAATATTCAATCTACACCGATACGATCAGATCCGGTACTACCAGGAGGACGAGTTCAGCTTAATACAGATCTATCGGTATCAGCTATGTTAGGCCCTGTGTCTCAGAATAGCCAGATTCCTGCTAATTGGTGGGGATATGGTATGCCTCCGGAGTCATCTGCTTTCAATCGTGGGTTACCTCAAGTGTTTGATGCAGTAGGAAAAGCTCCTATACCATCGGCTGTTTCGCCGATGGCTCAAGTGCCTCAATATGCCACAGCAACTACTGTGCAACCAACTCCAGGAGGTTTCCAGATGCCTTTGGTTCAAACACCCAATTCAAGTCCATCGGCAAGCTTACTGCCGATGCAGCAGAAAGCCCCTGCTATGAGTCAAACTGGGGTTCAGTTCATGCCTCAAGCTGGTTATAATTATCCAACAATGTCAGCAAATTACCAGCCATCGGTAAGTTTTGTACCGATGAGTTCTAATAATGGTTGGTCAGGACAGTTACCTGTTCAACATACAGTTCAGCAAAATCAGCAGGTTGCAGGGATTCAACAAGGTCATATACAAGCTGGTTTCCAGAATCAAGCATCGGCAGCTCAGCCGATGAATCCTTTCCAGCAGGTTAATGGACCACAAGTAATGGCAAATATGCCGATTGCTGGAGATCGTGGGCCACAAAGATATGTGGAGGGATATCAGCAGGCACCTCCTTTAGAAATTCAGCCAGTTCGTCAGCAGGAGGCTGATGCTTTGTGGGCCGATAAGATAGCAGAAATTATGAGGGATCAGTTTGGGATAAAGCCCAAGGTCAATACTTATTCTTATCGGACTCCATACCCTCCTGCATATGACTTAATTCCTCTCCCAAATCGGTACAAGGTACCAGATTTCACTAAATTCTCTGGGCAAGATGATACATCAACAATGGAACACGTCAATCGCTTCATTATTCAATGTGGAGAGGCAGCTAGCAGAGATGAATTAAGAGTTCGATTATTTTCATCATCTTTGTCTGGATCGGCATTTACATGGTTCATTTCATTACCACCAAATTCTATTATTACTTGGGCTGATCTAGAAAAATAGTTTCATAAGTATTTCTTTGCTGGAATCCATGAAAAGAAGCTTACCGATTTAGTAAAATTGAGACAGCGTAATGATGAATCGGTAGAGAGCTTTGTGCAAAGGCTACGAGATGTAAAAAATAAGTGCTACAGCCTGGCGCTGGATGATCGGTAGCTTGCCGATCTGGCTTTCCAAGGATTATTGCCACATCTTAAAGACAGATATGCTTCTTAGGAGTTTGAAAGCCTCAGTCATCTTGTGCAAAGGATTTCTGATCAAGACACTAGGGTTTTTGAACCTAAAAAGAATTGGAGTAAAAAAGTATCATTTGTTGAAGAAGTAGGAGATTCTGATTCTGATGAAGAACCAGTTATCGGCTTAGCTGAGTGGGTTAAGAATAAAAAGCCGATATCTTATCCCTTTGGCCAAAAAGAGCCAGAAAAGTTTACCTTTGATATCACCAAGGCCGACAAAATATTTGATCTTCTGCTTCAAGAGGGCCAAATTAAGCTGTCACCTAATCATGTGATCCCATCGGCAGAAGAGTTGAAGAAGATCTTGTACTGCAAATGGCACAATGCAACTTCACACGGTACAAATGAGCGCAAGGTGTTCAGGCAACAGTTACAATCGGCTATTGAATCTAGGAGAATTAAGTTTGGTACTTCCAAGGCCCAGAAGCCGATGAAAATTGATCAACACCCTTTTCCAGCAAATATGTTGGAGGCCAAAGGGAAAACCAAGGTATTGACGTCAGAGGCTGCTGAGAAAAACACATCAGTGGATCCCCAACATCGGATAACTACTGATGATGCAAAAAGTAAGAGTTTGCTGGGAGAAAGCAGTAGTTCCAAAAATCCTCCTCGACCTAGCATTGTGATTACTCATCGAAGGCAGCAGGAGAGTTGGCGTCAGCGAAATGACCGATATCGACAACAGCAAGAAGAGAGACGTCGGGAAGAATGGCATCGGCATAAAGATCATTGGAGGTGCCCGTTTTTCATCCATTGCTGGGAAGAAGGTATTAAATTGCCAACTGTTGAAAATTGCCCTGAGTGCAATGGTTATTATGGGGTCAATAGGTCAGAAAGGAGGTTTCAACCTGGCAATCAGGGTTTATTTATCAATGAGCCGATCAGAGGCAGAGCATCAGTGCATGATCGGCTGGGGGCAGACTTAGTGTACATGAAAGGCTGGGTAAACGCGCTGGATATTTTCCAAGGAATCAAGAGGAGCTTGAGGAAATGGCAAACACAAGAGTTCCCGATGAGGAAATATTCTACAAGGACCCTAATATACGCCGTGTAGAATCAACTAGGACCTGTTATCAGCCGGTGTGGAAAACCAAGTTTCCTCGATGGTGCCCGGAGGGTCTGACAAAGACACAGAGAAGGAGGATGCAACGTGAGCATCAGGAGGATTTATACCAAGAGGAAAATTCCTCCAATGAGAGGTCCAGTCATCAGCAGTGGCAGGTAAAACACAAAAATAAGGGTCCATCGGCAGATGTTAATATGGTATTCATGTTGCCGATGGAGTTTCTGGCACTATCTGATAATGAGGAAGAAGTTGTTCTCTCTGATCAAGTAGCTTAGTTGACACTAGATCCAATGATGGCTGTTTTTGAGAAACCTACTGATGACGAGAGACAGCATCTTAAGGCTTTGTTTGTGAAAGGCAGAGTTGATGGGCAGCCTGTATCTAAGATACTTATCGACGGAGGGGCTGTGATTAATATTATGCCTTATGTGATGTATCGGAAACTTGGAAAGAGAGATCAAGACTTGACCAAAACCAATATGATGCTAAAGGATTTTGAAGGCAATGTGTCACCGGCTAAAGGGGCAGTATGCGTTGAATTGACCATCGACAGCAAAACCTTGCCGACGATGTTCTTTGTTATTAATGGCAAGGGTGCATATAATCTGCTTCTAGGGAGGGATTGGATTCATGCTAACTGTTGTGTTCCTTCTACAATGCATCAATGCCTCGTACAGTGGATTGGGGATAAGATTGAGGTTGTCCCTGGTGATTCTTCTTATATCATCACATCGGCAGAATCAGATACTTATGAGCGAACTAAATGCATATCAGGAGAAGTTTGGGAAAGAGAGTTCCTTAGAGTTGCTGATTATGAAATTCCACCGATCCAAGCAGTCGGTTCTGAAGAAGAGTTTTAATGGATAGGTTTGCCGATGATGGAAAATTGGGTCAAGGGTTCACATCGGCAGATGATTTAGTAGAAGTAGATATTGGTGATGGCGATAGGCCAAGACCTACTTTTATTAGTGCTAAGTTAGATTCCAAGTGTAAGCAGCAAATAACTGATTTGTTAAAAGAGTATAAAGATTGTTTTGCTTGGGATTATACTGAGATGCCTGGATTAGACCGATCGATAGTTGAACATCGGTTACCTATCAAACCTGGATTTCGGCCACATCAGCAGCCAGCGTGCTGATGCAACCCTAATATACTTCCTGACATTAAGGCCGAAATAACTAAATTAATTGAGGCAAAGTTTATTCGGCAGTGTCGATATGCAGAGTGGATCTCTAATGTGGTTCCTGTTTATAAGAAAAATGGAAAACTTCGTGTTTGTATTGATTTCAGGAATCTCAACAAAGCCACACCGATGGATGGCTATCCAATGCCGATTGCTGATTTGTTGATTGATGCTGCAGCCGGACATCAAATTATCAGCTTCATGGATGGTAATATAGGTTACAATCAAATATTCATGGCTGAAGAAGATATTCCCAAGACTGCTTTTAGATGTCTAGGTCATGTAGGGTTGTTTGAGTGGATAGTCATGACGTTTGGTTTGAAAAATGCCGGCGCTACTTATCAAAGAGCTATGAACTTTATTTTTCATGAATACATCGGCACATTAGTGGAGATCTACATTGATGATGTAGTGATTAAATCTGGAGATATCACAAAACATCTAGCCGATCTACGAAAGATACTGGAGTGCACAAGGAAGCATGGATTGAAGATAAATCCTGATAAATGTGCATTTGGTGTATCGGCAGGTCAATTCTTGGGTTTTATGGTGCATCAGCGGGGCATCGAAATCAGTAGGAAGTCTATTGATGCAATTAACAAGGTGGTTGCTCCTGCCAATAAAACTGAATTGCAATCTTTGATCGGAAAGATTAATTTCATTAGAAGATTCATATCTAATCTGTCGGGTAAGATCAAGGCTTTCAGTCCATTACTTAAATTGAAAGCCGATCAGGAATTTGTATGGGGAGCTGAGCAGCAGTTAGCCCTAGATGAAATTAAGAAATATTTAACAAATCCTCCAGTGCTAGTTCCACCTCAACACGGGAAACCTTTCAGGTTGTATTTGTCAACTGATGATACTGTTATCGATTCAGCTCTTATTCAAGAATTTGAAGGGAAAGAACGTGTTATTTATTATTTGAGCAGAAGATTAGTGGATGCTGAGACGAGGTATTCGGCCATCGAAAAATTATGTCTGTGTTTATACTTTTCTTGTGTCAAATTAAGACATTATTTGTTATCTGCCGAATGTACGGTCATATGCAAAGACGACGTAGTCAAGTATATGCTGTCGATGCCGATATTAAGTGGTAGAATCGGCAAGTGGATTCTAGCATTGTCAGAATTTGAACTATGTTATGAATCGACTAAGGCAGTTAAGGGGCAGGTTATGGCTGATTTTGTCACTCAGCATTGTAATATAGTGGATTCTCTAGAGGTTGCTCCTTGGACACTTTTCTTCGATGGGTCCACATGTGGTGAAGGAGCAGGTATCGGCATTGTGTTGATTTCACCTCAAGGAAGGAAGTATGAGTTTTCATTGCCGATTGTTGCTACATCGACAAACAATCAGGCTAAATACCAAGCCTTGATAAAAGGGTTAGAATTGCTGAAGGAGATACATGCCGATGCTGTTGAAATCTTCGGTGATTCTATGCTAGTTATAAATCAATTGGCTAGGATTTATGAATGCCGAAGTGAAGTTTTAATTTTGTATTATGAAAGATGTTTGCAATTGTTGAAAGGGTTTAGAGATTTTCGTCTTGAACATATTTCTCGACTGTATAATGAAGAGGCTAATCGACTAGCTCAGCATGCTTCAGGGTATCAGCCTATTCAGGAAGTGCTAACATCGGCAGTCGACACCGATGACTGGAGAAAGGAGATTGTTGATTATTTAAAGGATCCATATAAAAAGGTTGAAAGACGTATAAGGTTCCAAGCTACCAAGTATGTGCTCCTCGATGATGAATTATATTATCGAACTATAGATGGAGTTTTACTCAGATGTGTTAGCAGTGATGAATCAAAAAGTTTGATGGGTGAAATTCATGAGGGAGTATGTGGAGCGCATCAATCGGCTTTCAAGATGAAGTGGATGATCAGAAGGAATGGATACTATTGGCCGACTATTCTTGAAGATTGTTTTAAATATTTTAAAGGATGTCAGGGGTGTCAAAAGTTTGGTAATATTCAAAGAGCGCCTGCATCGGCTATGAACCCTATAATTAAACCTTGGCCGTTTCGGGGATGGGCTGTCGATCTCATCGGTCAGATTTATCCGCCATCGAGCAAAGGACATAAATTTATTCTGGTTGCTACCGATTATTTCACAAAATGGGTTGAGGCAATTCCTTTAAAAAAGGTGACATCGGCTAATATGATCGATTTTATGAAAGAGCATATTGTTTACCGATTTGGTATTCCTCAAACTATCACTACCGATCAGGGTACTATGTTTACATCGGGAGAATTTGATGAGTTTGCTGTCGGTATGGGAATTAAAGTTTTAAATTCTTCTCCATATTATGCTCAAGCCAATGGTCAGGCTGAGGCTTCTAACAAAGGGATCATCAAACTCATTAAGCGCAAAATTAAAGAAAATCCTAAGAGGTGGCATACGATATTAAATGAAGCCTTGTGGTCATATCGGATGTCATGTCATGGTGCAACCAAAGTAACGCCTTATCAGTTAGTATATGGACACGACGCAGTATTGCCTTGGGAAATTAAAACTGGCTCTAGGCGAATACGTTTTCAAAATCAGCTGACAGCCGATGATTATGATATTCTTATGAAGGATGAGTTGGAAGATGTGGCGGGTCATCGGTTAAGGGCCTTAGTTAGCATCGAAGAAAATAAGAAAAGAGTAGCGAGATGGTATGACAAGAAGGTGAAGGTAAAGGAGTTTGCCGATGGAGATCTGGTCTGGAAATTGATTTTATCGATTGGGACTAAAAGTTCAAAGTTTGGAAAGTGGTCTCCTAATTGGGAAGGTCTATATCGGATAAATCAGTCTGTTCCTGGTAACGCATATATTCTAGAAACCCTCGAAGGGGTTGTGTTTCCAAGAGCATTAAATGAAAAATATTTAAAGAAATATTACCCTAGTATCTGGATGGATGCATAAAAGTATAAGTGCTGATAACAGTCCTATCGGCTAGAATTATACAAGGATGTCAATGTCTCAAAAAGTGCCGATGCAATAGACAAGATTTACAAGTTTAACAAGGATTGGATAGCTAATATCGCACGCAGGCGAATCTGGTCGGCTTCCTTAATTTCTTTGATGTCTTCATCGGCAGCACCCTCCACAGGCTTGAGTTTTTTCTTCATGGCCAAGGCTTTGCGAGCCTGGATGTCTCTTTCTTGCTGAAGGGCCTTGATGGCATCGGGTAGCTGGCTTTCTTCTTGTTGGGCATGAGTTAAGGCTGCCTCGACTTCTTTCAATTCAGCCAATAGAGCCGTCCTCTTTGCCGATAAATCTAAGATTTTCTACTTAAGTTCAGCGCCCGAAGTCTGCAAGTTGCCGATGCCCTTGTGCTTCTCATCGGCAATCTGTTTCAGTTGTAGCATTTCTTCTTTGAGTTGAGCCTGAGCTGCTCTATCGGCAATGCGTTGAGCAGCCCATTGATATTGCAGTTGGCGGCTTTCTAAATGGGCTGCTGGGAAAAGTGCTTCTTCAACATCGGCAGGGACCTGGCCACGGATTGTTTTGAAAATTGCCTTTGCGGGGTCCGAGTCATCTACCAGTTGGGCGGTATCCTGCTGTAACAAGTCCAGGAGAGTTTCCAACTTGGACTTAATTTCTACCGATATTGTTCCCAGTGCAAGGGAAGAACTTGTTTCCTCTCCATCATCGTCGGAAACGTCAATGGCAAAGGAAAATAGGCTGTTTGGGGAGTCTTGTTCCTGAGAAAAAGAAAAAGAGGTCAGTTAAGGATAAGTATGAATATTGTAAATCGACTAGGTCAATCGGCTTACCTGTTTCAAGGCAATTTCCTGTACTTGGCTGGAGGAGGTATCCTGGAGTATGCCGTGTGGAGGATCGGCTGAGCTTGCCGATGGGATATCCTCTGTGGCCTCATCGGTGGTTGGCCCTTGGGGTATGATGACCGATGATATGTCCTGTACAGGAGGATTAACTGCTTGCTCAGTTGCATCGACTGAATCTGGCCGACTTGCAGACGTTGGGGCAGATGGGGGGATCGGTATGGACTTCTGTCGTTTTGGCTGTGCCTCGGCATCTGTTAAGGCTTTGCGCTTTGCTTGGGCCTCAGCAATGGTTGGCTGGGGGGCATCGGCACTTGTTGGTTGTGGAGCTTGAACATCTAGTACGCTTGCCGATGTACCCATTTGTTGCTGCAAAACAAGTGTAAGGTATGATATTTAACAGATAAAATGTAAAATCGAAGGAATACCTCTGAAGGTTTGTCAGAGGTAGTGGTGCTTGATGTCGGAGGAATTGCCGATGACGATCTAGCAGTGGCTCTTACACCCTGATGATTAATGTTAATACAGTCTGTGATCGGCATGAGTAGAAATAAATAGGGTTGTTACCTTGAATGCCTTGATCAGGGTTGTAGCAGCAGCCGATGGAGTGGCCCTAGCTGTAGCCAATTTGGACTTGGAGGTGATGGTCTTGGCATGGGTCTTCTGGTGAGTCAAAGCAGCTAAGGTGGGGGCGTTGTAGCCGATCAGTGATATCGGGGAATTAGGCTGAAGATTGAAGGGTTTCCCACTTATGCTCATAGATGGTGCTGAGTTGTTAACCTGTCACGAGAAAGTTAGTTACCGATATATGAAAGGAAAAAGCAGAAGGGAGTTAAAAGGAACTTACTGTGTCATCAGGAATAGCATATTCAGGGTCGATCATGTGCCGATATGAGTGAGCAGATGTTGCAAACAATTGTTCCTTCCACTCTCGCCACCATTGCTTATATGACTCGGTGATGAAAGATACTGGCGTCCAGTTGGATATATCGGCATCTGTAGTATCGGCATCGGGGAAAAGTCGCACTACCCTGCTCCAATCTGTTCCGCAGGTAATTGTTTCTCTGGGTTTGATCACATCGGCAAAACAAAGTTTGATTGGCAGTTGCCCAAAAGCCAATTGACGGGATACTGCCGATGGATTGTAAAATTCATACGTGATATTGGTGTTTTTCCCGCTACCGAATGTGTTTACTGGGATTGCCCTAGGAGTAATGATGGCCATCATGAGTTCATTATCCTGATTCAGAGTGTCATCGGCAAAGTTGAAAAGAAGGGGGAATCTGTTTTCTTCGTCGATATAAGGTACCCAGGCCCTATGATCACGAGAAAGACCATTGTAGAAGCTTTGGAAGAATCTGCCGATCTGGTCGTCATTGGCCTCTGTTCCAGGGAGGACAATTATGGCTTCACCAAAATTGAGGGGTGAGCGTGTTGCCGATTCCTCATCCCCAAGCACATGGTCTTCAGCAATTTCTCATGAGAATTGTTGGGCAAAGAAGTCCCATTGCAAACGCTTGTGCATATGGGCATTCAGCCACATGTTGATAAACCACCACGGGCCTCCTAAGTTGCCGATGGGTTCGCCAAGCAAAAGTTTCTGAGACACTTGATGAAGAAGATGATAAGTGGAGCTCAGAAGGTATCGGCCAAGAGGGAACCTTACACCATTGGCCAAGAGTTCAGCCGCGGGGAGGAAGGCGTTGGTTGGTCCTACTGATCGACCGTAGAAGATAAATTTTTCTAACCACATATTCAAGAATGTGGCATGTTCCCTCTGGTTAACTGTCCCAGTCCTCTAGCATTCTTGAATGTATCCCGTCCAACCGCCAATGTTGCGGATATTCACCCTATATTCAGATTTTCTGCCATAGATGGAGCCTTCATCGGCAGTTGAAATGTCCAAGCCAGTGAGCATGTAGACATCGGCAAGTGTGGGAGTAGCTGGGCCATGTCCAAACATGAAAGTGTTTGTTGTGTCTAACCAGAAGTAAGCAGCTGCAATCATCATCGACTCGTTCTTTTGCATATCGGCAATAGATAGCCTAATGCATTGGTCTAGCTTCCGTTCTGCCCAGTGTACTTGCATCGGCCTGTTGACCCTCAAGTACCAATCTTTCCACCCTTTGGTGGTTTTGGGCCAAGATCGGAATGTATCTTTCCATAAATTCAGAGAGAAATTTTGGGCTCTAAAAGGGATTCTGTTAACCTCTGCATTAATCAGATCAGTTGGATCTGGGTTGCCCATTGGTCCTAGGCATTGGACATGCGGCTGATCGGTTGGGATAACTAATTTGTTGTGAAGTTCCTAAGTTTGGAGGATCCAAAGAACAAAGAAAAAGAGGAAAAAATTACCAACTGTATGAAATCGCAAAGACCAGAAGAATCGAGGTAAAAGGTAACGGAAGTGGAACGAACCGCAGGGACGTCGAAGTTGATTGCCATTATCTTGAGATAGATGGGGGGCACAAGCCAGAGAGTCGGGGTTGACGCTGGAGAAAAGGTCTTGTTGGTTGAGGTCGCGCAGTTGTTCATCAGAGTCACCGCCGGAAAGAGAGAATGTCAAAGATTGGGATCTGAGGGTAGAAGACGAGCGTTCCGGAGAAATCTATTTATAAGCCGCTCGGAGTAGGGGTATTTTGGACTTATTTCTATGCCGCGCGCATGTAGGTCGAAGTGGTTCAGATGGATATGGTAACTGTTCGCACGATAATCAAGGGATTGTACAGATGATTTGATGGCAAGTAATCATGATTTGGAAGAGATCTCGGTACAGGATATTTTAATTCTGAAAATGGCGGCATTATTATGTTAGGATCTTGCCGATGGGTTATTGTTTCGGTATCTTAACCATAATCAGGGCAAGAGTGGTTGGAAATTGTGCGATATTTACTGAGGTGCGTAAATTAGGATTAGATTGGATTAGATTTGATAACAGATCAAGTTTTGGCTTGGAGGATGAGTTACGGTAATTGGGCGAAGGCAAACGTTATCTGGAGTAAATTTCGGAGCATTAATGGTTTTATACTCCGAAATTGGGGGGCATGTGTTGACACCGTTTTTTACACGTGTCAAAATGATCAGAGTGGACTAATCGGCAGGAGGAAAGTTACTGTATACGCTGACAGCCGATGAAGATCATCTTGTAAAGATGGTTGCCGATGAATGGTGGTGGTCGATGGAAAAGTTGATTTAGACTCGGGCGTTGCCGATAAGGTTGGAGATGTTATTGTCGATGCCGATGAAGGAATGCTTGAAGACTACTGCCGATGAAACAGGAGGTATGCCGATGGAAAGGAGGTCGGTGAGGTTTCCATCGTAATTGAGGCGGACAGGGAAATAGATAGGAGTTGGTTTCCTTTTCTATATTTGTTAGAGTATGATTCATGTAAAGAGTCACGTGTTTCCTTAGATATGGACTTGGTGTCCTAGTTGTATTTGGTTATGTCTCTTTAGATCAGGGTATAAATATAGATTGAGGGGCAATGTAATAATATATCAATCAATATCAAAACCAATTTTTACTCCTATTTGCATCTACTTACTTTTCGGCGACTTCGTCAATTTGCATACTTTTTCTTTTTACGAGTTCTCATTGATTCGGCGAGCTGCATCGCTTCAGTGCGACCTTCGGCGATTCTCGAGTTCCGCGTGAGTACCTCTTGGCCGTGACTTCCGGGCGTATCGCTGTTGTCAGGACCAAAGTGCTCGTATCTTCATCCTTGTCGATTAACAGGTCAAATCGACTGGCACGCTTTGGATATCGATTCGGGTATTAGCCCTTTGTGTTTGTAGATCCACTTTTGCATCAACAGTTACTCTTCACGCCTAGGTTTGCATTTGCATGCTTATATCTTTTATCATGCATACACTAGGTATATCTTATGGTAGGCTTGCTCGGTCTCATTTTTCACCCTTGGAGCAAACCTACATGGTTTAAAATTGCTTAGAAGCACGGCACATAGCTTGTCTTACTTTTGTTCATCTAATATGTGCCAAAGTCCAAATTGTAGATAATCTCTCCTGGATATCTTTTTGAAAATGATTCTCACATTCATGAGATGTCATCTTTCAAGTGGTATTTTTTATTCTAAAATCAATGTGCTTAATTTCTACAAAGTATTCTACATTTGTGTGCACATATTTAGGGGGAGTATTTCTACAACTTGGATGCTTTGAGACTAACACTTTTTCAAATGGTATCAATTTTTCAAACCTATCACATGTGTAGTAGTCTCATTGTAAGGAAATTGGAGTCCCCGGAGTTAAGCATCATTCTTCAATTGGCATCATCATGTTGATTTCATTTCATATTTATATGCTTTCTCCATACATTATATAGATTAAACTCTCTTGTGCTATAAATTGCAAATTATGCATATGCTTTGCTTTCTATCATATGTATGCATACATTTAGGGGGAGCTTAGTCTATATAATGTGAGAGTCAAATTTTGTGATCCATTTCATTTTATACACAAAGGATCACAAAATTTGACCCTCCCTTGTGCTACTAATGTCTTCCTTTTTGGTGTTTGATGCCAAAGGGGGAGAATTTGAAGGACCAAAGGCAAGCATCAAGTTGATATCTACAAGTGGTAATGGTCCGAGAAAGGGAGGAAAGTGGACTATGGATTAGTCTAAGTAATAGTAAAATTTGTAGGAAGCAAGGCTTAAATCCACAATGTCACATGGGAACATTTGCAAGGGCAAGATGGTCTTCAATTGGTATCTAAGTAGGATATTCTAGCATCATATAACCTTGCCCTTTGCATTGCATCCTAGCAAGTAGATAATTTTTAAATTTAAATTTTTATTATTATTTGCTTGCTTTGGTCGTGTTGGCATCAATCACCAAAAAGGGGGAGATTGTAAGGAAAATGGACCCTAGGCCCATTTACTTTGGATTTTGGTGTTTGATGACTAACACAACCAAATTGGACTAATGAATTTGCAAGTGTTTGTTTTGTAGTTCAATAGGGTGCAAGACGTAACTTGGACGAAGGCGACGTGGTGATCCGATGATCAACACCTAAAGCAAGGCCTTAGGAGCACAAGAGAAGACCCAAGAGATCAAGCAAAGTCCAAGCATGAAGATTGGAACCAAGCCGTATGCAAGATCACGAAGAAATGAGCTCACTATGGTGACCGGATGCTGGACCGGACGCTGGACAAGCGACCGGATGCTGGGCAAGTGGCTCGGTAGAAAGGCGATCGGACACCGGACCGGACGCTGGCGGCAACCGACCGGACGTAGGACAGCAGCGTCCGATCGAGTACAGTAAGGTTCCAGAGCAGCAAATCTGCGACCGGACGCGTCTGGTGGCAGGCGACCGGACGCTAGCCAGCGTCCGATCAGTATATTGCCGGCTCAATGGTCAGGACGACCGAACGTGTCCGGTCAGGATGATTCAGCGTCCGGTCAGTAGCAGTTTCACGGGAATTCGACCCCAACGGCTACTTTCTCAGTGGAGCTTATAAATACAACCCCCAACCGGCCATTTGAGAGGTGTGGAGCTGAGGAAACATACCAAGGGTGTTGATACACCATTTTAGTGATCTCCACTTGCATAGAGCTTAGTGATTCATTAGGTGATTAGCGTAGGTGCTTTGCGAAGTGCTTACATTGATTAGACCACCGCTCATGCGCTTGCTCTAGGTTTAGGCCTAGTGTTTAGTGAGGTTTGCATACCTCTTACCACTCAGTGCTTGCGAGCACCATTGTTGTACATCAGAGGGGCTTGAAGTCTTGTGAGATCACACCAACCGCGTTTGTGGTGTGGCCGCCACCGTGTACTGGAGGGAACAAGGCTCGCGGTGTTTTGGCCGGAAGCTTGATAGTGAAGACGGCAGGGAGCATCTGGGAGAGGCTTGCCGGAAGGCACGTCGTAGACCCACATGCGTGTGGGGAAGGCCCGAGGCTATCCACGGAGTTACCCGACCGGGAGCTTGGCCCTTGTGAGGGATTCCTTGCGAGGGGCTCCAACGAGGACTAGGGGGAAGCTTGCGTGCTTCTCGATACCTCGGTAAAAATACCGGAGTCATCGACGGGAGTTTGCTTATCTCTACCTTGCTCTTTAGCTTCCGCATTTACATTGTTTACATTACTTGTTTTGCGGTAAAGATAGCAACTCACTAGTAAAAACGTAGTTGCACATTTAGATAGTTCATCTTTTGCATAGGTTTTGCTAGAGTTAGAAAAAGAGGCCATAGTTTTTGGAGTTAGAATTTTAAGTCATCTAATTCACCCCCCCTCTTAGGCGTCACGGTCCCTTCAGCAACCTCTAGGGACGCATGATTGTTGACCCCACACTCGGATGGGTGGACGGTTGATGATTATATACGCCACCCAGCAGATGGTATTTAGTGGCGGGTCATTGATTTTTAGCATAAATCGTTTTTTGATGAGCCAAGGAATCTTTGGTTTGCACTGAGCACAGATGGCATGAACCCATTTGGTAACATGAGTAGCGCACATAGTGTCTGGCCTATGCTGTTAACTATCTACAACCTTCTACCCTGGCTATACAACAAGCGGAGGTACATGATGATGTATGTTTTGATCTTTGGTCCATATCAACCAGGTGTTAACATCGACGTGTTTCTGAGGCCGCTTATTGATGATTTCCAAAAGCTTTGGAAAGAAGAGGGAATTAGAGTGTATGATGGTTTTAGGAAAGATCATTTCAACTTGCGTGCCATGCTGTTCACCACCATGACTGATATTCTAGGACATCATTGCGTGTCTGGGCAGAGCAAAGGAGAAAAAGACTGCTTTCTAGTGCTTAGATGACACCGAGACTATTTGGCTGAATAACTCAAAGAAGAGGTTTTACGTAAGGTACCGATGTTTCTTTCCTTTGTCTCATCCATACTGGGAAATGAAACATCAGTTTGGTGGGACGAGGGAGATAGGATCTGCCCCAAGGAATTTTAGTGGGAAACAGGTCTATGACCAGGTCCTAAAGGATACCACGCCTATAGATGAACCGGAGAGCACTGTTGAAAGGTCCTAATATGGCTAGAGGGGGGGGTGAATAGCCTATTTAAAAATCTACAAATCAACTAGAGCAATTTGATTAGTATGACAAATAGCGTAATGCAAACTTGCTCTAGCTCTACAAGGGTTGCAAGCCACCTATCCAACAATTCTAGTTGTAATGATTACTTAGGCACACAAACTTGCTATGTAATTACTCACTAAGAGCTCTCAATCTTGCTACTCTAAAGAGCTCAACTAGATGAATGTAACTAATAAAGCAAGCTCTCAATTCTAATTACACTAAAGAGCTTGTATCAACTAGTTTGCAAGAATGTAAATAAGTGAGTAGGGTGATTATAACGACGTGTAGGGGATGAACCAATCACAAGATGAATATATATAGCCAATCACCGGGAGAATGCCAAGAACAAGAGACAAACAATTTTCTCCTGAGGTTCACGTGCTTGCCAACACGCTACGTCCCCGTTGTGTCGACCAACACTTGGTGGTTCGGCGGCTAAGAGGTGTTTCACAAACCTCATCCACACGATTGGACACCGCAAGAACCGACCCACAAGTGAGGTAACTCAATGACACGAGCAATTTACTAGAGTTACCTTTCGACGCTCCGCCGGGGAAGGTACAACTCCCCTCACAATCACCGGAGACGGCCACGAACAATCACCAACTCGTGCCGATACTCCACCGCTGCACCAAGCCGTCTAGGTGGTGGCAACCACCAAGAGTAACAAGCGAAATCTGCAGCGCAACACGAATACCAAGTGCCTCTAGATGCAATCACTCAAGCAATGCACTTGGATTCTCTCCCAATCTCACAAAGATGATGAATCAATGATGGAGATGAGTGGGAGGACTTTGGCTAAGCTCACAAGGTTGCTATGTCAATGAAAATGTGCAAGAGGGTGAGCTTGAGCTGGCCATGGGGCTTAAATAGAGAGCCCCCACGAATAGAGCCATTGGGCTCCTCACTGCACTGAACACGGGCCGACCGGATGCTCCGGTCATATTGACCGGACTCTAGACCCAGCGTCCGGTCAACCGATGTAAGCCACGTGTCATCCTGCGTTCAACAGGAGTCATCTGATCTCAACGGTCATGACATGACCGGACGCGTCAGTTACAAAGTGACCGGACGCTGGATCTCAGCATCCGGTCGTTTCCAGTAAGCTTCCAAACGTGAGATTTCACGACCGGACGCGTCCGGTCATGCTCGACCGGACTCACCCAGCGTCCGATCACTCAACTTCTGTTCTGTATGCCCTACGTCAGCGTATGTCAGCACTGACCGGACGCACCCTGCCAGCGTCCGGTCGCTTTTAGCGCCAACGTCCGGTCGAAGACCAAAACACGTGCCCTCAGCTACCATTGACCGGACGCTCCGGTCCAACCAAGGCCAGCGTCCGGTCACTTACAGTGACCTTCAATTTTTCTATCTAGGGCGCCGGTGGAGTTCCTTACTCTTGCTCCTAAACTTCATCACCCTTGATCAAATGTGCCAACCACCAAGTGTATCACCTTGTGCACATGTGTTAGCGTATTTTCGCAAACCTTTTCAAGGGTGTTAGCATTCCACTAGATCCTAAATGCATATGCAATGAGTTAGAGCATCTAGTGGCACTTTGATAACCGCATTCCGATGCGAGTTTCACCCCTCTTAATAGTACGGCTATCGATCCTAAATGTGATCACACTCACTAAGTGTCTTGATCACAAAAACAAAATGGCTCCTATCATTTGTACCTTTGCCTTGAGCCTTTTGTTTTTCTCTTTCTTCTTTTCCAAGTTTAAGCATTTGATCATCACCATGCCATCACCATCGTCATGATCTTTGCCATTGCTTCATCTCTTGCAGTAGTGCTACCTATCTCATAATCACTTGATAAACTAGGTTAGCACTTAGGGTTTCATCAATTAACCAAAACCAAACTAGAGCTTTCAATCTCCCCCTTTTTGGTAATTGATGACAACCCTTATACAAAGATATGAATTAAAGTTTATTTGAATCCATGGTGCTTGCCCAAGCATATTTACCATGTGTAAAGGATATGGGCAAGTTTCATGAACTCCATATTTTAGCAATTGCTCCCCCTACATATGTGCTAAGAGTTTGGATTGAAGCTTTGCACATATGATTAGATAGGAAATATAGAAGTCAATTTCTACCAAATGATGCTAAGGTATAAGAGATGGACCTTTGAAGTGTGATACCAATCGGAGTGCACCAATATACCATCCTTGGCACCATTAGTAACTAGACATATACAAGAACTAGAATACCCCGTGAGATCAACATTACATGCAAGGGTCTAGTTTCCATAGAATGAACATAAGTCTAGTTACTTAGCCTATGCATGCTAGTTTTTCATTTCAACATTCAAACCTACAACTAGCATACACCACACAAGCATGGATATTTGAAATTAAAACTTATGCCATGCAAGCAAACATATGTAATGCTCATTCAAATGCACCATACAAGTTTATGAGCTTGCTCCCCCTATTTGTATGCTCAAAATTTTAATTGATCCCCTTCTTTTGTCATCTATTATCTCTCCCCCTTTGTTTCACTATCTTTGTACACTATTTCTCCCCCTTTGGCATCAATGACCACAAAGGCTTAAAGTATAGATAGGGTAGGATTATTAATGTCGACAATTTGCACAAAAGGTGGCCTCAAATTATAGATATGTTGGGGTGAAACCGTGTGAAATGAGGATCATTTTCCCAATTTGGTTCAATCTAGATTACTTGCAAAAGATATTTAACTCGATTTGATCCAAGGACAAGCTTCTTCACACCTCCAATTAAGGGTTATCTTGTACCATGTTGAGTTAAACACTTATAGCTCATTTTCTAAATCAAACACTAGGTTTACAAGCCCACAAACATGTCATATGCTACCACTAGATCATTTCAAGCATTCAAGCAATAGTGGTACCATACAAGCATCCAATTCATTTGATTTTCATGAATGAGCCTATTCAAATGTGAAATATGTCTAAATGCACTAATCATGTCCTTAGCAAGGATGTATGCCATGCCATTCAACTTTTACCTTGGATTGCTCGAAGGAGAGGCATGTCATATAATGGGGGTGCATCAACACATATTGGAGAAGTCAAGTATGTTCAATTCATTCCTTAGCTTGCAAAACCTCTTCTCATCAAGTGGCTTGGTGAATATGTCGGCAAGTTGATCTTCGGTGCCCACACTCTCTATGCAAATGTCCCCTTTTTGTTGATGATCTCTTATGAAATGACGACGTACATCTATATGCTTTGTTCTTAAGTGTTGAACCAGGTTGTTGGTGAGCTTTACGGCACTTTCATTGTCACGTAGCAATGGCACTTGCTTGAACTTGATTCCAAAGTCACTCAAAGTAGCCTTCATCCAAAGTAATTGAGCACAACAACTACCGGCCGAAATGTACTCCGCTTCGGCGGTTGAAAGTGCTACACTATTTTGCTTCTTTGATGACCAAGATACAAGTGATCTTCCCAATAGTTGACATGTGCCCGATGTGCTCTTTCTCTCAACTTTGCATCCCGCATAATCGGAGTCCGAATATCCAATCAACTCAAATCTTGCTCCTTTGGGATACCATAATCCAACATGTTGTGTATGCTTCAAATACCTCAATATTCTCTTAGTTGCCTTCAAATGACTTTCTCTTGGTGAGACTTAAAATCTAGCACACATGCATACACTAAACATCACATCTGGTCTTGATGCGGTCACATAGAGTAGGCTTCCAATCATAGACCGATACATCTTTTGATCCACCATGTTGCCACTAGTATCACTATCCAAGCTTCCACTTGTCCCCATTGGTGTACTAATAGCTTTACTATCATCCATTCCAAACTTCTTGAGCATGTCCTTGATATACTTGCCTTGACTTACAAATGTGCCATTCTTCATTTGCTTGATTTGAAGACCAAGGAAGTAACTAAGCTCTCCAATCATGGACATCTCAAACTCACTTGCCATCATCTTGCCAAACTCCTCACAAAATTCTTGATTTGTTGACCCAAAGATGATATCATCAACATAGATTTGCATTACAAACAAGTCATTCCCAAGCTTCTTGGTGAAGAGAGTGGTGTCAACCTTTCCCATCTTGAATCCCTTAGAGAGTAGGAAATCCCTCAATCTCTCATACCACGCTCTAGGTGCTTGTTTCAATCCATACAAAGCTTTTCTCAACTTGTAGACATGGTTGGGTTTCTTCTCATCTTCAAAACCGGGAGGTTGCTCAACATACACAAGCTCATTGATGTACCCATTTAGAAATGCACTTTTCACATCCATTTGGTACAACTTGATGTTGTGGGCACAAGCATAAGCTAGCAAGATCCTAATTGCTTCCAATCTTGCAACCGGGGCATATGTTTCTCCAAAGTCAAGACCTTCAACTTGAGTGTTACCTTGAGCCACTAAGCTTGCTTTGTTCCTTATCACTATCCCATCTTGATCTTGCTTGTTTCGAAAGACCCACTTGGTTCCAATCACATTATGATCCTTAGGCCTCTCAACTAAATTCCATACTTGGTTTCTTGTGAAGTTGTTTAGCTCTTCATGCATAGCATTGATCCAATCAACATCCCTCAAAGCTTCATCTATCTTCTTAGGTTCAATGGATGACACAAATGAGAAATGCTCACAAAATGAAGCCAATCTTGATCTTCTTTTGAAATATCACCAATGATAGTGTCCAATGGATGATCTCTTGCAACATTGGTTGGTTGAAGCGCTTGCACTTGATTGCTTGCATTAGATTGATTACATGGTTGAGATGATGAACTAGCCATTTGTTGATCTTGCACATTGCCATTACTAGTGCTTGCTTGGATTTGATCATGAGAACCACTAGATTGCATATTTGAGTTAGAGAGGACTTGATTCTTGTCATCTTCACCATCAATCACCTCTCTAGGCCTTAACTCACCAATGTCCATGTTCTTCATTGCATTGACCAATTGAGTGCCTTTTACATCATCTAGGTTCTCATCTTCCTTTTGGGAACCATTTGTTTCATCAAATTCCACATCATGAACCTCCTCAAGAGTACCACTAGCCAAATTCCAAACTCTATAAGCTTTGCTAGTAGTGGAGTAACCAAGCAAGAAACCTTCATCATATTTCTTTTCAAACTTGCTTAATCTAGTGCCTTTCTTCAATATATAGCATTTACAACCAAAAACCTAGAAGTATGATATGTTGGGCTTTCTTCCATTCAATAGCTCATAAGGTGTCTTTTCCATCATAGGGTGACAATAGAGTCGGTTGCTATAGTAGCAAGCCGTGTTGATTGCTTCGGCCCAAAACGAATGACTCACATTGTACTCACTCAACATTGATCTTGCCATATCAATCAAGGTTCTATTCTTTCTTTCAACTAGCCCATTTGATTGGGGAGTATATCTGGCCGAGAATTGATGTCTAATTCCAAATTCATCACACAACTCATCAATTCTAGTGTTCTTGAATTCACTACCATTGTCACTTCTAACTTTCTTGATTGTTGTTTCAAACTCATTGTGAATGCCTTTGACAAATGATTTGAATGTTGCAAACACATCACTCTTATCACCAAGAAAGAAGACCCATGTGTATCTAGTGAAATCATCCACAATCACAAATCCATATTTGTTTCCACCAATGCTAGTGTATGTGGTTGGTCCAAACAAGTCCATGTACATCAACTCAAATGCCTTGGATGTGCTCATCATGCTCTTCTTAGGATGTGTGTTACCAACTTGTTTTCTGGCTTGACATGCACTACATAGCTTATCTTTCTCAAAAGTGACATCTTTCAAGCCTCTAACTAAGTCATGCTTGATTAACTTGTTTAATTGTTTCATTCCAACATGACCAAGCCTTCTATGCCATAACTAACCCATGCTAGACTTAGTGATCAAACATGTTGACAATTGAGCTTCTCTAGCATTGAAATAAACTAAGTATAGATTCTCATATCTAAATCCTTTGAATATCAAGTTAGAGCCATCTACACTTATGATCTCTATATCATCCACACCAAATATGCACTTGAAACCAAGATCACACAATTGAGCTACCAACAATAGATTGAAGTTCAAGCTCTCTACTAGTAGCACATTGGAAATGCTCAAATTATTTGATATTGCAATCTTACCAAGCCCTTTGACCTTGCCTTTGCCATTGTCACCAAATGTGATACTATCAATCCCATTACTCTTGCTTTCATTGATTGAATTGAACATTCTTGGATCATCGGTCATGTGTTGTGTGCACCCACTATCAAGCACCCAATGCCTTCCTCCGGCTTTATAATTTACCTACAAAAGAAGATCAATTCTTTTTAGGTACCCAAACTTGCTTGGGTCCTTGTAAGTTAGTCACCAAGGTCTTTGGTACCCAAATGGCCTTCTTCTTTGGGCCCACAATTGGTGTACCAATAAACTTAGCCTTCACACCATTGGCACCCTTATAAAGCATGTAACAAGAATCAAATTTGATTAAGGATACATTAGGTAGCTTGTTCTTGTTAGTCTTGCAATTTTGCTCTATATGCCCAACTTGCTTGCATCTATTGCAAAACCGACCATTGCCCTTCACAAAGCTAGCTTTGGGGGTGACAAAGGCCACCTTGCCTTTCTTGGGGGTATAGCCTAATCCCTCTTTGCTGAGAGAAAATCTTTGGCTACCCAAGCACTTTAGCAAGTGGGCTTCTCCACCATAGGCATTGCCTAAGGCACGAGTGAGCTCATTCACCTCCTTCTTGAGGGTTTCATTTTCCACCATAAGTGAGGCATCACAAGTGAGACCATCACTCAAGGGTGAAGTGGAAGTAGTAGTGCTACAAGAAGTGTTAGTAGGAGCAACAATAATGGGTTCATGAAAAGATTCATCAATAAGATCACATGTTAGTCCCACATCACATGTTATGATCACTTGCTCCTTCTTGGCTTCCTCCACTTTGACTTGCTCAATGAGAGAGGAGTGAGCCTTTTCAAGCTTAGAGTGAGCTTTGCCAAGCTTCTCATGGGCTACCATTAGCCTCTCATGAGTTGCATTGAGCTCATCAAGGGATTGCTCAAGAAATTTGACTTTCTTGTTCAATTCCTTGCACTCCTTTCTCTTCATCTCAAAGCAAGTATGCACTTGCTCACACATGTCCATGAGCTCCTCCTTAGAGTACTCCTCATCATCATCATCACTCCTACAAGCATCACTTTCACATTCATCATCATCACTCACATCATATTTTACCTTGGTAGGTTTTGCCATGAGGCACGTCGATGGAGTGTCGAAGATGGAGGGCTTGTTGTTGATGGCGATGCTTGCTAGTGCTCTCTTGATAGATTTCTTGTCATCATTACTAGAGCTATCACTATCCGAAGAGCCGTCACTATCCCATGTGACCACATAGCCTCCACCCTTCTTCTTCTTTTGGAAGGTCATTCTCTTCTCCTTCTTCTCCTTCTTTTCTTTCTTATCCTCCTTGTGCTTCTTCTTCTCATCCTCATCATTGTCACTATTGTATGGACAATTTGCTACAACATGATCGGGACTTTTGCAATTGTAGCATCTTCTCACATACTCTTTCTTCTTGGTGTGATCTCTTCTCTTTCTTGCACCATAGCCCTTCTTCTTCATGAATTTTCCCATCTTGCGCACAAAGAGAGCCATAGCTTCATCATCAATATCACTAAGATCATCATCATCACTTAATTCTTTCTTGGGCTTGCCCTTGTTCTTTGATGATGATGAGCTAGCCTTGAATGCTATGCTTTTCTTCTTCTTGTCTTCTTCTTCCTTCTTGTCATCCTTGTCATCCCCCTCCCTTTCCACACGGTATGTCTCTTGTGTCATGACATCACCTAGTACTTGGTTTGGGGTAATATCCTTCAATCCTCCTCTTATGATGAGCAATCTCAACATCTCAAATCTTGGAGGTAAGCACATCAAGAATCGATGGGAGACATCATCATCCTTGATCTTTTCTCCCAAAGCCTTCAAGTCATTGACAATTACTTGTAGCCGATGGAACATCTCCGGAATGCTCTCATCATCCTTCATCTTGAAACTTGTCAACTTGTCCTTGAGGATGTACAACTTGGCACTCTTCACCGCTGGTGTGCCCTCATATGTTTTCTCCAATCTCTTCCACACCTCATTTGCTCTTTCACAATCCTTGATTTGCTCAAACACCTTGGAATCAATGGCATTGTATATGGTGTTGAGAGCCATTGTATTGCATTGCTTGTAGATCTTATCTTGGTTGGTTGGATCATCGGGATCAATGATAGCATAGTCATTCTCGGTCACTTCCCATACTTGATCATTGATTGAACCAAGATACATCCTCATCTTTCTCTTCCAATAATCATAGCATGTGCCATCAAAGAACGGTGGTTTGCCCCCCACATGGTTGAACACAACTTGAGCCATAATTTGACACCGAGGTTGTTAAGCCTTCAATCAAACAGTGACCACGGCTCCGATACCACTTGAAAGGTCCTAATATGGCTAGAGGGGGGGTGAATAGCCTATTTAAAAATATATAAATCAACTAGAGCAATTTGATTAGTATGACAAATAGCATAATGCAAACTTGCTCTAGCTCTACAAGGGTTGCAAGCCACCTATCCAACAATTCTAGTTGTAATGATTACTTAGGCACACAAACTTGCTATGTAATTACTCACTAAGAGCTCTCAATCTTGCTACTCTAAAGAGCTCAACTAGATGAATGTAACTAATAAAGCAAGCTCTCAATTCTAATTACACTAAAGAGCTTGTATCAACTAGTTTGCAAGAATGTAAATAAGTGAGTAGGGTGATTATACCGATGTGTAGGGGATGAACCAATCACAAGATGAATATATATAGCCAATCACCGGGAGAATGCCAAGAACAAGAGACAAACGATTTTCTCCCGAGGTTCACGTGCTTGCCAACACGCTACGTCCCCGTTGTGTCGACCAACACTTGGTGGTTCGGCGGCTAAGAGGTGTTTCACAAACCTCGTCCACACGATTGGACACCGCAAGAACCGACCCACAAGTGAGGTAACTCAATGACACGAGCAATTTACTAGAGTTACCTTTTGGCGCTCCACCGGGGAAGGTACAACTCCCCTCACAATCACCGGAGACGGCCACGAACAATCACCAACTCGTGCCGATCCTCCACCGCTGCACCGAGCCGTCTAGGTGGTGGCAACCACCAAGAGTAACAAGCGAAATCCACAGCGCAACACGAATACCAAGTGCCTCTAGATGCAATCACTCAAGCAATGCACTTGGATTCTCTCCCAATCTCACAAAGATGATGAATCAATGATGGAGATGAGTGGGAGGACTTTGGCTAAGCTCACAAGGTTGCTATGTCAATGAAAATGTGCAAGAGGGTGAGCTTGAGCCAGCCATGGGGCTTAAATAGTGAGCCCCCACGAATAGAGCCGTTGGGCTCCTCACTGCACTGAACACGGGCCGACCGAACGCTCCGGTCATATTGACTGGACTCTAGACCCAGCGTCCGATCAACCGATGTAAGCCACGTGTCATCCTGCGTTCAACAGGAGTCGTCTGATCTCAACGGTCATGACATGATCGGACGCGTCAGTTACAAAGTGACCGGACGCTGGATCTCAGCGTCCGGTCGTTTCTAGTAAGCTTCCAAACGTGAGATTTCACGACTGGACGCGTCCGGTCATGCTTGACCGGACTCACCCAGCGTCCGGTCACTCAACTTCTCTTCTGTATGCCCTACGTCAGCGTACGTCAGCACTGACCGGACGCACCCTGCCAGCGTCCGGTCGCTTTTAGCGCTAGCGTCCGGTCGAAGACCAAAACATGCGCCCTCAGCTGCCACTGACCAGACGCTCCGGTCCAACCAAGGCCAGCGTCTGGTCACTTACAGTGACCTTCAATTTTTCTGTCTAGGGCGCCAGTGGAGTTCCTTACTCTTGCTCCCAAACTTCACCACCCTTGATCAAATGTGCCAACCACCAAGTGTATCACCTTGTGCACATGTGTTAGCGTATTTTCGCAAACCTTTTCAAGGGTGTTAGCATTCCACTAGATCCTAAATGCATATGCAATGAGTTAGAGCATCTAGTGGCACTTTGATAACCGCATTCCTATGCGAGTTTCACCCCTCTTAATAGTACGGCTATCGATCCTAAATGTGATCACACTCACTAAGTGTCTTGATCACAAAAACAAAATGGCTCCTATCATTTGTACCTTTGCCTTGAGCCTTTTGTTTTTCTCTTTCTTCTTTTCCAAGTTTAAGCATTTGATCATCACCATGCCATCACCATCGTCATGATCTTTGCCATTGCTTCATCACTTGGAGTAGGGCTACCTATCTCATAATCATTTGATAAACTAGGTTAGCACTTAGGGTTTCATCAATTAACCAAAACCAAACTAGAGCTTTCAACTGTCCTTGGAAAGCGAAAGCGCAATGCAAAAGCAAATAGTGCCGATAAGAAGAGGTGGAAGAAAATGTCAATCCTATGGGAGCTACCTTACTGGAAACACCTAGCGGTCCGCCACAGCATCGATCTCATGCACGTGAAAAAGAATATATGTGGGAGTTTGCTTGGGACACTCATGAATGACAAGTGGAAAACCAAGGACATGCTAAAGCAAGAGCCAACCTAGAGGAACTGGACATAAGGCCCGAGCTTCGTCCTGACAGTACCAATGCCTAGCCACCTCTATCTGCCATAAACCTAACCCGACAAGAGAAGCAAGAATTGTGCAACTTCTTTCGTAGTGTCAATGTCCCCTCTGGATATGCAACCAACATCCGAAAGCTTGTGCCTGCAAGAGAAAAAAATACTTCCCATGAAGGCTCATGATTGCGATGTCATGCTCACAACAATGCTTGCGGTTGGTATCCAGAATATATTGCCAGAAAACCCCGAATGGCAATCATGAGTCTATGCTTCTTCTTTAATGCAATCTCTCAGAAGGTCATTGATGAATGAACATTGGACGATCTTGAAAAGAACATGTGTGAGATGATGTGTCTCCTTGAGGCTTACTTCCCACTGGCTTTCTTTGACATATCCATCCATCTCATTATACATTTGGTTAAGGAGATCAGGTATCTTGGACCGATGTTCCTCCACCACATGTATCCGTATGAGAGATTTATGAGTACTATGAATAGGTATGCCAAGAGCCGGGTTCATCCTAAGGAAAGCATGGCACAATGCTATTCTACTGATGAGGTGGTCGACTGGTGCCTCAGTTACATTGACCCCACTAATCCAATCAGCATCTCCAAGTCTCGCCATGAGGGAAGACTAGTGGGGAGAGGGTGTCTTGGGGAGAAGCAAATTACTCCGGATGTAGATGCCTTCGAACGAGCCCACTTTCTAGTGTTGCAACACACAGCAGAGGTGGAACCTTACATCGAAGAGCTTAAGGAGATGTTGAGGCAACAAAATCCGGATCGGGGCGAAGCTTGGTTAGCAAGGGCACATATGAGTGGGTTCAACATCTGGTTTAAAGATCGACTTCACAGTTCAAGCTCTTGCATAGACCAAAGGCTTTGACGGCTGATAATAGACCCTTTCTTCACAGTCACAACTTATCAATGCTATGACATAAATTGCTACACCTTTTAAACCATTGATCAAGACAAGAAAAATGTGTACCAGAACTCTGCTATTCGTGTAGATGCATTTGACAGCAATATGCAGAAGACAGCGTACTATGGTCAGATTGAAGAGATATGGGAACTCTCGTATCTAGGCTTCAAGGTGCCCATTTTTCGGTGTAGATGGGATCAGGGAAGATAGGGTGTCATGAAAGACAAGTATGGCTTCACTACCATTGACATTGAACAAGTTGGGTACAGGGAAGAGCCATTTGTAGTCACAAGTCAGGTTTCCCAAGTCTTCTATGTGCGCGACACTAGAAACAAGAAACGACAAGTGGTTCTCCCTGGGAAAAAGCGGGTTGTCAGAGTTGAAAATCTAGTGGAAGAGCTCGAGTACAATCAATCCAATGAAGTCCCTCTTTTTGATACTTCTATCCTCCCTGTGATTTTGGTGAGCGAGCTAACTCCATACCCAAGAGATGGCCATAAAGAGGATGTCCTCGTGGTGAAAAGACGCCGAAAAAAAATGAGTGCCCAAAAATTGATGATCTTGTGAGTGATTTCAAGAGACTTCATTGATCTGGTATGAGAACTCATTAGTAGTCAATAGCATGCTGCTACCTATAGTTTTTCATAGCAAGTTGCTGAACTTATCTTTTATGCAGGATAGGAGTTGGAGGTCAGAGAGATAGGAGGCAGCTCTAAAATGTCAATTCTAAGAGATAGGAGCTTTCTGGTGTAAAATTTGAAAACTTTTTTTGCTTGTAATGTTATGCCCACAGCCCCTTGTAATGTGTATGGTACCTTGTGGATGTATGCTGAAATTTGCTACTTCATTTCCTTTTAGATGAAATAGGAGGGTCACCCACTGATTTTATTGATATTTAAAAAATATAAAGTATAGCTTGGTACAAAAGAATCAAGATACAAAGGAGATGAAGAAAATAAGCAAAATTACACAAATGCTTTCGCACAAACATAGCCAAGCTTTTTTTTATCTTCCTTTCCATGCATTGAGGCTGATTTGTCCATTATAAAAAATGGCATCATTTCTGGTCAGCCAGATGACCCAGCAGGCAGTGATAAAATCTCACTAAAAATACTGCTCCCAAAAGCTTCTCTAGCTTCTATAACCATATCTAATGGCTACAAGTTCAGGTTCCAATTAATTGAGATCAAGTTCCAACAATTAAGTTTGACTGAAAGAACACTCAGCTTGTTTCTTCATGTCTGCTATGGCATAGAACATAGGTTATAATCATCAAGATGCATGTTCTTTCTTCTCAGTAGATTCCTAGTGTTTAGTCTGTCCCTGAGCAGTAACCAAAAGAAAAATTTGTGTGTGCCCAAATTGCTAGAGGCCCAGAGCCAAATAAATAGAGGAGAGCAGTATGGCCAATAAGAATCTGATATGCCTTTTTGCTACTGAATTTCCATGATCCCCAACAGTAACTCCAATGATCATTTTGATTTTCATCATGGTTTGCTTCCAGTATTTGATCCTCAAGTTGAACTAGTTGATCAGCTAGTTGTGATAGTGGTAGACTAAATAATCCGCTGTGGATATAGATCCTTGAAAGCCTGATTTTGGTTGTGACTAGTCCATTTGTCTATCCAAAAGAGGGTGGTGTCACCTCTATTTGGGTTACAGGATGCGAGAGACTAAAAGTTACTAAACAAACTGATGACCTCATGAAAATCGACAGACATCTTTGCAAGGTTGGATATCTCTGAAAATTTGATCATTTCTAATAGCCCAAATAGACCAGCACATTGCCAGAATAATCTCCATGAAAAAGGGAAACTGAAGTTGGGCTCTGAGAATAATACAACCCAGACTAGCCTAGCAGTCAATGGCAAAGAGACAGGCCAAAAACAAATGATATGTAATAATCGACAATCGACAAACCAGCAACAATAGATATGTAATAATAATATATACATGCATAACCAGCAAAGTTGTCCATACATCACTGCAGATAGATGATACTTGTTGTCCACATAGTACACAGTACATATATAGCTAACATAAGGTGTTCATACATATGTATCACCATACATAGTTAATAACATATATATAAGTTCATCATACTGCCAGGGATCATCACCTTATCAGTAGTTGTCAGCCATGATCACAGCTTGGGCTTCGGAGGCATGGCGTCCTCGAACTTCTTGAGGAGGTCCTCCACCTTCAGAGCCACGACATTCAGCAAGGGAGCAAATGCGGCCATCGCCTCATCGAACTTGTCCTACCTCTCAGCCAGCTTGTTAGCCACTGCTTTGATGTCATCAAGAGTCCAATGAATTGCATCTAGCTTTTGGTGGATGGGTTTCAGAACCACGTTCAGGGCCTCCTCCATGGTCCTTGCAGGGACCTCAAAAGATCGAGCCTACAATCAGCAGACAATCAGCAGTTGAGGGAATGGATAAATAAGATTGCCATAATGTACACATTTCATTCTGCTGAAATTGACACTTTAGTAATCTAATAAGACACAGAACCACTGTTTCTATCGCTTTGTAAAATAACACTACAATTATTTCAGCATTTTGCATCTAGGTTGCATAGGCTCTAATCTACAAATTAATCTCAAGCATCATACGCTCAAACAGCAGAGTATACACAGAACTAATTTCTCAGTTATACACAATTTTTGTAAATTACCTGGCACAGCTATAAATTGTTGTAACAAAGAACAAGTCTTTTTCAAAGTATAACACAGGTGTTTTCTACAGCATCTACAAGAAAGTTTTGTTTCTGGCCCAAAGTCTCCAACTACACGGGCCAGGTTGTTCACCGGCAGCGTAGTGAAGAATAAACATCAGCTGGGGAGCAAATAGGATAAATGTGACAGCTATAGGTTTAAATTTTTCACATGCCTGCAGTGTTATTAATAGGTACAAGAGGCATCAAAAGAGTAAAACCGAGCTGCACAGAGCAAACCTGTACATTAATAAACTGCAGTGTATGGATTAGTGGAGATTCCTTTCAAATTTCAAAACTTTAGTCCTATTTTGTCAAGGGAAAATTTTAAGTTTAGTTTAGATTTGAATTAAATCCTCAATAACACAAATCCCCCTATAGAAGCAGGGCCTTACCTAGTTCTATCATGGAACCAACATCAACTATGGCGACTCAAAGGTTAGTGTAGTAGAGTTTCAGTCTAAAATTTCCTGATATGAATATCATTTGCAACATTTGGCAATAAGACACTAGTCACTTGCCAATAAGACACAAACACAGATCCAGGCATAAAAGATGATTATAATTCTTCGAACATGCATGGGAAAAGAAACATTTCAACTTCGACAGAAATCATCACACAAGTCAGGCAACAACATTCATAGATAGCTAGCACACCTAAAGCCTAGCTTGCATCAATTTGTACGCAGTTTTAACTAAACCTAAAGCATCAGTTTGACACTCCAACTGAACCTATTTTAAAAATTGAAACCACTCCTTCATTGAACTCACGCACATAGAGCAATGGTAACACACTTATTTGGAGACCTGGAGGTCTTAGGTTCGATTCCTGTGGGGGATAAAATTTTTGGCGGTTGCCTTTTTTATTACTACAATAACACGCGTCTGTACCCAAAAATCCTTTAGACGCCAATTTTTTGCCATGTTTTTTGCACTGTTTTTTCCTTTATACAGATGAATGCATACGCAGCATGCATTAGCAATTAACCACAAATCTGTAGCCAATCTGATGAGGGAAGAGAGGTTCCAGCTATTGACAAACCAACAACAATAGATATGTAATAATATATAGATAGATGCATTTCCAGCCAAAGTACATCATAGAGTCCAATTGTTATCAGGCATCTGAATGTTCTTGAACCACTGTCGAAGACTACTTCATTTGATCTCTCATGTCATGCATATCAGCACACATATGAGCAATACACATAGGCATACATTCATATCACAGGAGAAGCATCTAGTTACACACTTATGAGCAATTGACAAACATACATACACAGTTAACATTGCAGCAGCCATAGAGATTCATACCAACAATTGACAAACCAGCAAACAATAGATATATATATTAATATATAGATAGATAGGTAGATGTTCCAGCCATAAGTTGTCTATCACCACCAGGGTCTGACATAATATATATAGTTACTACATACGAGTACATCACAGAAAAGAACAGAGTTCAGCAAAAGTCAACACGATAGCATGATAACATTAGTGGTTCGCCGGCTATGGATTCATGGCGCCCTGTTGAGCTTGCTGTGGAGGTCATTCACATTCTTAACCACGACCGACAGATGCCTACCAAAGTCATCCATCTCCTTATTCAAACCCTCATTCCCATCATTCTTCAGAAGTTCGCCAAGAGTCTGCTGCATTTTGTCCAGGCTTTGCACGATGGGTTTCACAGCCACTTGCAGGGCCCCCTCCATATGGTAGATCGAGGGATGTCATAAGATCGAACCTACATACATGAACACAAACAGTTAGCAACATCTATGATATATCACAGCTTCATATAAGGTAGCAGAGCAAGCTTCACTAGATCAAAACATTCACATTTTCACTTGGCTTCACAGCAAAAGGCAGCAATGACAGTTTTCAAAAATAGCCATGATAGTTCAGGAAAATAGCCATGACAGTCCAGTCTTTACAAATAAAACAACTATAACAGCAAGCTACGGGTGGAAAAATACAAGCATAGCTAATTTAAAGTCATAAATTTTTCCTTTTACAGAAAAGATGCATGCAGGAACAGAACAGATGCATGCATGCATACAGGAACAGAATAGAAGAAATTAATACCATACTCTATGCCAACTCAAATTGATTATCTTAGGTATTTTCTCCTCCAGTCTTCTTTTGCTTGTGATTTGGATTAGTTAGTGATTTTGGTGCATTACGACATCCTATCGTTGTAACTTCAAATGACGCAATAATATAATGATCCATTTAACTTTTGTGCAGTATCAATGGTTTACAATTTCTGAATAAATTAATCTAGTAGTTGTAGAGCACGCATCGTTCAGCACCTCCTTTCCATATGGATTCATGAAAAAGTAGACTTTATATGGAAATACCAACATATTATTACTTAACTAAAAGCAAAACTGATTTGCGAATACCTCAATTTTTATTAGCACCAATTTTAATCCTTATGAGTTATGACATTCATGTTATTTACTTATGTTTAATTGTTGGAAGTATCTAACACATTTACTGCATGTCTGCAGCATTCCTAGTTCAGGGGATAGTACATAGCAGTTCTGCAGTCCAAATAATTTCATCACGATTGATTACTACAAGGTACTAAGCCCTGAAGATTTGGATTTTGTAAGCAAATGAATTCAGGGCAAATGAGTGTGCCCTAACTGTTCCTAACAAAGAAAAACGAAACCCTAATGTGCATTACTAGCTGGCCAGGGACGGGGCTTTCACCGCCTGCGTAGTTCACACCCTCGCGGAGAAACCAATGGCAAGACTTGTCTCCCACCTCGTAGTGGCTGCACTTCTCTGCCACCACTGGCGCCGTCGGCTGCTTCTCCTTCCTCGCCGCCGCCGAGTAAGGCCCCGTTGCCGAGGAGGGCCCGCCACCGAGGAAGAGCGCGTGGCCTTCTTGTTCAACGGCGAGGATGAGGCGGGCACGACCTTCTTCCTAGACGCCTTCTTGTTGAACCTTGGCGGGGGGGGGGGGGGGGGGGGGGGGGGGGGGGGGGGGGCAGGGCGTCCTCCTCCTTCACCGCCACTAATGAGGGCATGGCCGGTGAGGAGGACCTAGGGGCGTACCCCCAGTGCTTGGGTCCCTCTGGCTCTTCTCTAGCCTCATCATCTCGGCGGCGTGCGGTTGCAGGGACGGCTGTGGCAGCGGGGGCGGCGAGAGTAGTGGATGAGACGACAGTTCCAATTCCAATATATTCCTTTGGATGCGGATGCGGTTCCCCAATTTTTAATGTATTCAAATACTTTTAAAAAGATTAAAACCACTCCCTGTTTGAAATCATGATCGTAGTAGAATGGTAACTTTAGAACTTGTTCAGGCAGAGGTCTCAGGGTCGATCCCTAGTGTGGGATATATTTTTGTCCATTTTTCCATAGCACAAACTAGTCTACCACTACTAAAGAGTCATAAAAATATTATGGGGCACTTCAATCGAACTTAGAAGCGTAGCGCAATGGTAAGACACTTAGTTTGTGGACCTGGAGATCTAAGGTTTGATCCCCGCGAGTGATAAGTAGTTGCTTTTTTTTCCTTATTACAGACGCGTCTTTTACTCACCGCCCTGTATTTTACTTATCCGTCCATTGCCGCCGCTTCCAGTCTTATCCACTCACTGCCCGTACGTGAGCTTACTCTCGCCTAGCCACAGTACCAGCCGCCGACGCCAGATCCACCCCACCCGATGCTAGCTCCGATTGTGCAAGGTTTGTTCCGTACCCGAAAATAGGTATCTCTAGTTAATAACTTGTTTTTTGACAGAAGCCAAAGAAAATAGTGAACTCTAGGGGGATTTTGATATCCCAGGTAGAAGAAACCAAAACAAGTTGTATTCCTCTAAAATTGACCATTTTATATAAAGACTAAACAGAGTATTCAGGAGTTTATTGGCCCCATTTAGGGAATTTCAGAAAGGACGACAAATAGACTGGGATACTAGGCGGTATACATGTGGTGGTAGTATAGTGTCAAATTTGAAGAATCAGTGGGAATGTTCATTTGAGAAAGGAATAGTCTTTATGTGAGAAAGGAATAGTCTTTATTCGACCATCTGTGTAAGCTATACAATCCAACAAAACTACAAGTTTCAACTTTGAGCTATGAAAAGCTAACAAATAGCAAACCAAGTTTTTTAATTACAAAGTACAAATCAATATGACAAAAGCTAAGCACAGAGTCTCTTTTGTAAACAATGCTTTACTGAATCACACCTCGTCCTACCTGCGTTGTTGTCTCTAGCTACGAGTTTCATCTGGTGCAAGCTGCTCAAGGTTGTCCACCCTGGCACCTAATTCGTCCACAGTGTCCTGCACTCCACGGTATCCACCTCAAGCTCGGGACAGCCTGCGTGCAGAACGAGAGAAGCGCAGAATCAAGGCAAGTATAGATTCAATGACATGCCACCACTCTATCGTGTTATGTGTTGTTGTCATAAGTATGTAACGTAAGTACTGGAAACATACTAGAAATTGTACATGTTCAAACAGATGGCGGGAAAGCGTGCAAATTGGGACAATGAAATAACCAAAATATTTCTTGACCTTTGCATTGAGGAGAAGGACAAAAACAACTTCACCAATCAGGGGCCCACAAATGAAGGCTGGACGAATGTGGTTGGCAATTTCATAGTTAAAGCAGGCGTGATTTATATAGAAAGCCAGTTACAAACCAAATTGAACAATTTGAAAAAGAAATAAAGAGAGTGGAAGAACCTTCAAAAAAGAACTAGACTCGGGCGTGACAAGAGAACTGGTGGCACTGCCGCTACTGATGAATGGTTGCAAACTCACTACACGGTACGTGCACTCCACATTGCTTCTGCTTTTACAGTTCTTCAAAATTGTGCATGTGGTTCGGTCTTACGATGCTAACCATGCCTTCCCTTGCAGGAAACCAGTCAGGCTGGTGGAGCACGTGCCAAGCCACCTCCTTTCTTGAAAGAACTGACCATTCTTTATGGCTCGAGCACTCCCAACAGGGGTACTTACCTATCAGTCGGTGGTTTTGGTACACCACCCACTTCACCAATGAGGTCATCGGGCCACATCGGCCGCTCCGGCGGCACCTCTTCCAAAAGGGCAAGCATGGACAACATGGATGACAGCCAACATCCCATTGGGCGCTACATGAAAGCCATATCAGATAGCCTTATTGCTAAGACTTATCATGAGCGATCCCGACCCAGACCCAAGAGCCTGATTATATGGCCGAAGCGATGGAATTACTAGCACATGATGGTGTTAAAGAAGCGACAGTGCTGTATTACAAGGCTTTAGATCTGTTCCGTGATGAGAAACGCGCTAAGCAATACGTGCTGATGAAATCAACAAAGGGTCGCATTGGATGGATCGATTGGACCTAGAGCCAGGGCATGAAGTAGTTGCAAGGGTGGTCGTTAGCGTTAACTTGCATGTTCTAGTTGTTCTGTCGTCGAGGTGTTTGAGTTATTTTTTCGAATCTTGTTTAGTAGTTTATTTTGAGTTGTTTTTTCGATCTTGTTTAGTAGTTCATTACTTTGCATCGATGTATCGTATCCTGTTTGCCAAACTATGTTTGAATAATTAAAGTCGCTGTATCTTGTTTGTAATTTGCTGTGTAATCTTCATTCAGTGCACTATGTTCTTAATGTTGGGCAGAGAAATGGGTGAGCCATATAAATATTTGCTCTGAATTGTTTCGACTTCTTTCTTGCAGTAAGGCTACTGGGTTTGACTAGCTTCAACAGGCAGGACAGCGCAGTAGTGAGGTGTGTAGTGTGCTTATCATAGATCCATTCATTTGTACTGAGAAGTGATTAAACCTGTCCATCTTTTTGTTTGCAGATTGTTATCGGCATGGAAAGTAGTGAAGAAAGCAGTGATGAATTAGAGATCAATTCAAGTGTAACTTCGAGTGATAGTGATTTCTGGGCATTGTGGTATGCTGCCGCTGTCGGAGCATATGTATTAGTTGCCTGCTCAAGTCAAGGTCCAGTGCTGAACCCTTCGTTGCATGTCCCAGATTTGTCAGGCCTACAATGGGTTTAGCTGAATTTGTCCATCAGACAAAGATGCTTTGATAACTTTCATATGTATCCCAAAGCATTCCATCAGTTGCATAGAGCCTTAGTAGATTGGCATGGTTTGCAATCTACTGAAGAATTTGATTCCATGGAGGCTTTAGGGATGGTACTATGGGCTTGTGGGACAAGTTAGTCATAGACACAAATGAAATATAGATTTTACAAGTCACAGAGCAAGAAGTTTGGTGAAGTGCTAGAAGCCCTGTTCTCCTTCGCACACACGATTATTCAGCCAAAGGTTGAAAACTACTCAACCGTTCACCATAAGCTCAGTAAATACTCACCTTACTTTGATGGGTGCATAGGAGCTTTAGACGGAACACATATTCCTATTGAAGTCAGTTGCAAGGAACGTGATGATTACATAAATAGGACAGGAAGGACCACCCAAAATGTGTTATGTATATGCGACTTTGACATGCAGTACACTTATATTGGTGTGGGGATGGCAGGGGCAAAACATGACATGTCCGTATTGAAGAAGGGTTTGGAGTGTCCCAATTATCCTCACCCACCACGAGGTTAGTTGGATAACTTATGGAGTACTTAGAATAATTGTACTACTTAGAAGGCATATGGATTCTGTTGCTGAACTGGTGTATTTGTTTGCTGTTTTGTCCCTGGGATATTTGAGCCCATATCCCATTACCGGGAGTTCGAAGAGTTCAAGGCGGTGTTTAACCACCACCATGCTAAGCTTCGTAATGTAATTGAACGTACATTTGGGGTTACCAAAAAAAGTGGTGAATATTGAAAGGAATACCATCCTGTCCAAGTAAGAGGCAATCACTGATAATTGTTGCATGATGTGCACTTCATAATTTTGTAAGGGAGCAAACAAGAATTGCAAAGGAGCATACAAGCATAGGGTCTTCAGTGAGCAACAGGTGTCAACCTGGAGTCAGCCTGCAGTCTAATGAGAGGGCAACGTTAGCTGGGAGTCATGATATGTCAAAAGTTCATGACTGCATCACGGATGGACTTCGACGACTGCAGTTCAGGTATGTGAATTTATGATGCATGTTTTGTTATCTGTTTGGCACCACCGTTTCAATTGGCGTGGTTGTTTGCCTTCATGTTCCACAGGACCTTATTTGTGGTGGCAAAAATGTGCAAAAAATGATGACTGATGCCTTGTCATGTTCCAGAGGACTTGTGACTGAACATGGTTGTGCAGCCTGCCAAGAAGATGACACGAAATAACTTGCAAGCAAAGTGAAGAAAACAAAAGGAGGAAAGTGCAACTGATGCAAGTGTGGCTGTTGGGGAATGCTTTTGATGATTTCTATGGAATATATGTAATGCAATGGCCAAAACATTATTTTGCAACTGCATGTTGTGGCCCTATGTATGAACTTCTATGTGTACTAATGGTCAAGACTATGGCCAGAATTAGCTCTCTAGTATAGTGTCATTTATGGCCAGAATTAGCTCTCTAGTGAACTTCTCTAAGTATATATATTGGGATGACCTTAGGTGTTAGCTTTTAACCTAGCTAGGTCCTAATCCAGCTAGCTACCTTAATGTGAACAGCTTGTGATATTTTGTTGTGATATAATCTGTTGATATGGTTGAACCGTGCTCAGATTTGGTTGTTTGTATGCAGTTAGCATTTTCTTGCTCTAAAACTTGAGTGTCTATCAACTAGAGTGAAGTGGTGATGATTAATGATGATAATAACTTTAGAGGTATCCTACCTGTTTTTGTTCCTGCAGTTTGGCAATTGAAAGTCCCATCTAGAGTTAATTTCTTTCTTTGGCTACTTTCAAAGAATAAGACACTGACAAGAGATAACCTGAACATTAGGAAAAAGCTAGATGATTTGACATGTATCTTTTGTAAAGAGAATGAATCTGTGCAGCACTTATTTTTTGAGTGTGTAGTTGCAAAACAGATGTGGCTCTGTTTTTCAGAGGTTTGTGATAGAGAAATAGGCCAAAATTTCTTGCCAATCGGTCAGATGTGTTTAAGTAATAAAAAGTTTGTAGTTTGCAACTCTTTTTGTGCTGCAGCCCTGTGGGGGCTATTGAAACTAAGAAATAGCATATGTTTTCAGGGAGAGTCGTGGAAGGACCTGAGGATTTTGCTTTTGAGAATTGCAGCTATGCTGCGTACCTGGGTGATCCTGTTCCCGCAGACAAAGAGACTGGAATTCTCTGGGAGACTGGAGAAGCTGAAAAATATTGCTTCAAGACTAGCAAGACTAACTGGATGAATCAAGTGAAGGATAGCTAGGACACGTTCATGTTCATAACTGGGATGATCTTTCGATGCCTGAAGAAGTGAAGAAGAAGCTAAGCACTAAGTCTGAAAGTGCAGGAAGTGGGATGGCCTGGGTCAGTCTTGACCTGGAAAAGAGAATGGAGATGCTTTAAACCTTGAAGTTCCTGGTACGTGGTGGATATGCATGCTGATCTGAACTTGAAGTGGTGCTTATGCTTAGTTTGCAGTAGATATAGCTATTTTGGGAAGTCTGTTTAGGTTCTTTTTCTATAAGGTGATCTGAGGGTTGTGGAAACCATGTGTGAGTTTTCGGCGGAGAACTGTATTGATGGGTGCGATCCACCTGAATGCTGTAATCTGTGGATGGTTTTCTTGTCTTTGCTAATGCTAAGAAATGATGATAATAACTAGGTCTCTTTATGCTGATATCTTCAATTGCCAAGTTGGCTTTTGTCCTATCAAATACTTCGGGGTTTCAGGCAGTCCTACTAGGCTTCATCACGTGATCGATTTGCCAGCTTAGGAAAGCAGGACTTGGTGATAGATGTGTGCTTTTGGCACTGCAATGTGGAAGCTCAATTTTTGTCAAATATTTGCAACTGCCGAAATGCCATGATACTAACTGCCATTCCAAGTTGGCTTTTGGAGGCCCAATTAGCTAACACAAATTAGTGAGAAGCCCATCTTTGGAAAATGAAGGTAATTAAGAGGCCGGTGTGCAGGCTAGCTGATCGTCTCCAGTTATACATCACGTCCCTTGACTCGCGGGAGGGAAGAGGCCGGTGTAGGCTAGTAGTTGCCTCTCGACTCCAGGCCAGTTCTACTCCCCCATTAGTAGTTGCTTCGTCGCTTGCAGTTTGCACGATCTGCCACTCGATCGATCACTTGCCTCAACCGTATACGTCCATCTACATCATGCTTTCCAGTACTTCCTGATCAATCTTGTTGGAAGATCAGGCCACGCAGTAGTGGATCAACATGACCAACTTTGTTGTCAACCTTGCTCCGTTCGTGCCCAATGGCCTTGAGATTGAAGACTGGGCACGGCCTACGCGTGGAAGGATCATCATCAGTGGCAACCTGCCTCGCCACCACGAAGAGTATGCTATCGTTATAGTTCTCCCTCCCCCTCAATAGGACAATCTATATGATGGTATGGATGAGGTTGTGAATGACTTTGAGGAAGAGCATCATGTTAGAGTTCTTTTCAGTTGCTTGTCACCGCTTGGGCTCTGTTTGATTCAGTTTCATTCACCGGTTGCTAGATAAGCTATGGTTAACTTAAGTCCTCATCAATTAGATGCTGTTCGTCAGATTGTGGTACAAGAGCATGATAGAGGAATCAATCTGAGAAACTGTCCTTTCACTAGAACATGTTGGGTTATGTTTCTTGCTTTTCCATTGGATTTCCAAACTAGAGACATCGTCACTCAGGCAGTAGGGCACTTTGGAACAATCATCACCTGGACCAGCAACTCTAGGTGCAAGTCTAGGCTTCTGTTAAGGTGCAAGGTTACCTTGGTGAGAAGAATTCCAAGGAGTCTCCTGGTCTGTGAAGGAAACACTAGGGGCAATAATGGCTCCTCATGGACAGTCCCGGTCTTTGTATTGGGCCCAACTCAGTTCGCTGATGAATTTGGTGCTGATGAGGATCAGATCCCCCCAAATGGCAATCCACATCCAGAGAATGCACATTTTGTTAATGAAAATCAGAATCAACAGTTCCCTGGCTTCTTTAAGGATGTGGGTGATCTTGCTGAAGTTCAACAGGAAAATGTGGATCAGGGCAAGCAGGCGCCTCCTCCCCCAGTAGCTCAAAATGTCAACAATGGTTGGGTACCCTGGCTTCAACAAGAAGGGGACTTGGTTGATGAGAATGAGCTTGCAGAAGTGAACAACCTTGCAGATATTACTGTTGCCAATGTAGTTATGGAGCACCCCGATCAACCTAAAGACAGTGCTTCAGTATCTTTAGAAACCAGAGAATTCTTCAGAGCCCAGGGGCACCCAATCACTCTTGAACTACCTCTTCCTAAATCTGCAGGCAGAGTTTTGGCAGAGAGGGCACTAGTGATCTCTCCAAACAATGTGCATGTTTTTGAGAGTGACTTTCTGGTCAGAGAAATGGCAGCTAATCTTGGGCTGCATATGCCTTTTGGTCCAGTCCCTTCAGTGGAGATGCTTTTGACTGAATTGGCCAGGAAGGCCCAGTTACTTCTTCCTATGAAAAACCTAGTTGTCAACCTCTGCCCTGACAACCCTGAATTGGACTCCTGGGATCTTGCTCTTGATAATCCAAATAGGGGAAACAATGCAGAGGCCTCCACATCCTTTAGATACAAGAGGTCCAGGTTACAGCTCATTCAAGCTTTCTCTGATACTTCACCTAAAATTGAAGCCCCAAGACTAGAAGAGAATAAAAAGATTGTTGTCTACAACCAGGAGTTTGCTCTACAGCAGATTTTGGAGCATCTCCATCCCTCAACCCATAACCCTGCTCCCTGGGATGCTGGTATGTCTGTTGGCAGCTATGGTTGTGGTGCCACCTCTTAATGAAGATGTCAACATGGCTCCAGAGGAATCAACTGAGGGCCAAGAAGAAGATGAAATAATGGTGGAAGCTACTCCTCCTGGGAGAAAGAAGAGGAAAGCAAAGGAAATAACCCCTATTGTTGATGATGAGGACAGGAGAAGCTACAGATTCAAGAAGACTATGCTGAGAAGCATACTCTGGACCCAAGCACTCAAGAATGATCAATGGAGCAAGACCAGAAGAAATGGAGGACTGGGCCAGACTGGTGGTGGCTATATATTGTCTTATTTTGTTGTCTATCTTGTTTTTTATGCTTTGATAGTTGTTTTCAGTATTGTAAAACTTTGTAAGTGGTGGTTATGTCTATGCTACTCTATACTACTCTATGTTATCTCTATGCTACTTTATTTTGTCACAATGAATAGTCATTCTCGTGATTGGAATATCTTATGCTGGAATATTAGGGGGCTTAATGATAGTGATAAGTCGGACCCTATAAGAAACAAGATTGAGGAGAGTAGTGCAAATATTTTCTGCCTTCAGGAAACCAAGAAAGAGAATTTTGATTTGCAATTTTCATTCGTAAGTTTGCTCCTAAGCGTTTTGATAAAATTTGACTTTTGCTCCTCTAAGGGTGCATCTGGGGGGATCTTGGTTTGTTGATGGGCTTCTTCACACTTCGCTGTTACTATTGCTGAAACTAACCTAACCTTGTAGCCTGAACCCTTGTTATAGTTTATGGCCCTTGCAGACAACCTACCAGAGATAATTTTGTTAGCTGGTTATATAGCTTGAATATTGAAGATGATGATCTTTGGTTGATTATTAATTGGGATTTTAATTTCTATAGATCTGCTAAAAATAGAAAAAGACCATGCGGCAATTTTAATGATTCAGTCATCTTTAATAATATCATCAGTCATCTGGGGCTCATAGAATTACCTATCAAGGGTCAAAGTTATACTTGGAGTAATATGCAGGACACCTCACTTCTTGAGCAACTTGATTGGTTCTTCACGTCAGTTGCTTGGACTAATCAGTATCCCCTTACTGTTGTCCTCCCTCTTGCTAGGATTACCTCTGACCACCTTCCCTACAAAATTCAAATTGGCATCCCAAAGGCAAATATTTTTAGGTTTGAAAATTACTGGTTTAGTCATCCTTGCTGCATTGATCAGATTTGTGGCAGGAAATTTTTGAAATCCATCTTCTCAGTAACTCAAAAGCAAATGATTCTCCCATTTGGTATATGACCTGCTCAAGGTGAAGGATTTATACCTTCATCAGGGTAGAAGTATCAAAATCAAGAATGGACAGAAACCTAGATTTTGGTCTGACCCACGGTTATATGACAAACCCATCTAAGATTAATCCTATTCAATTCTATACAATCTTTGTGAGTAGAAAGAGGTAACTTTTGCAAATGTAAAGAATAGGAAGACCCACATTACATTCAGGAGATGGCAAATGTAAAGAATAGGAAGAGCCAAATTTCATTCATGGCTCACTCCTTATTTGTAGATAGACACTCTGAATTTTAAACTTGAAAATTCTGATGATGTCATATATATGAATTTTAAACTAGAGACAATCTTCCAAGATAAGTCTGTCAAAAGCATGTCAATAACAAGTGTCAAGTGGTTTAGATTATTAGCCACATTCATTAACAATTACATTCAGATAACAACCATATTTATTAACAACTACATTCGAATAACAACCACATTTATTAACAACAACATTCAGATAACAACCACATTTAGATAATAGCTACCTACTCCCTCCGTCCCCATTTGATCGTCGTTTTGGCATCTTAGGAGGTACGGCTAAATCTATGTGAACATGGACACTTTGTCTGTCCAGATGCATGGCAGGAGCTGTGAATGTGGACATTAAAATCCACTGCCACAACGACAGTGAAAGAGGGACAGAGGGAGTACATCACATGACCAAACCATGACAATGCCAACTAAACTGACAGCGCTGAGACCTAGACCTAACTAATCTGACAAGTAAACACTGGTGGAGACTTGTTTCCCTTAGCAATCTCTTCCTTCGCTTCCAGGATCTTGACCATCATTTCACGAAGCTGGACCTTCATCTCACACATCTCTAGCTTCAATTGACACATCTTGAGTTTCAGGTCGCCACTGACCTCTTCTGCAACTGCTTTGACTTCTTTGGTAGGATCTACTGCCTCCACTTTGGGACCTCCAGTGCTCTGCTCTCCATCACCAGCCAACAATGCAGTCAACTATCCTTGCCTGGCCAGCATCTTCAGATGCTCCTCATATTCATCTTCCCAGAAGAAAAAAGGATAGCCCTAATTCCTCGGAAGCCAAAATGAAATCAAGATCCAGATGCAGCTCAGCAGCAACATAGAATCAAACTTTTGAAACCCTAACTTACCATATGGAAGGGGCAACAGTAAAAAACTTGATTTTGGCTATGCTCCTGCGTTGAAGCCCGCCGCACCACCCGCCGCCGCCTGCATTCCAAGCATATGATGAGAGGGAGGTTAAGCATGCGCTGATTCGGGCCTGGGCCGGTGTGCTACGCCATGGAGAAGATCGACAGTGGAGGGCGCAGGCAACAACAGAGGGGGGAAGAGAGCGAGAGGAGCAGAGGAGAGAGCGAGAGGAGCAGCGATGTGACTGAGAGAGCGAAGGATGATCCGAGGGGATAATATAAATTTTTTATTCTCACAGATGCGTGTTATTATTTTCACTTTTTTATAATTAAAACCGCCATTTGTTTGAACTCACGAACATAGCGCAATGGTAACACACCAACTTGTGGACCCAGAGGTATCAGGTTCGATCCCAGGCGGCAACACAATTTTTTTGCTCATTTTTTTATTATTACAGATGCGTCTTCATCCTTTTTCTTTTTGCATTATTATTACTGACGCGTTTTCATCCTTTTTTCTTTTTACGCGCCCTGTTTTGCTAAGGCTAGAAGCTCACTGGCATTCCTTCAGCACATTTTTTGTCCAAGTCCCCACGCCGGTGATTCTAGGGTTCCACCGGTGTCCAAGCACATCCACCTGCCGTCCTTCGCCATCGCATGGCTGCCCACCGTTAACCATTGCCGCCGCAGCATACCACAACCGTCGTCACCATCCGCGCGCCACTGTACGCCCGCCTCCATCTCCAACTCCATTTGCCACCATCCTCCAGCCACACTCCCCGACGAATGTCAGCCAAGGAGGTCAGTTCTGGCTAGGAGGCGACCTGATATGGCGAGGAGGTGCCGGTGGAGGCCCAGCGTCCCCTCCTCAAGCCCTTCCGACCTCGACCTCTTCATGTGCTAGGACCCCGCCGTTGGGTGCCCCACCACCTCTCCAAGCTCGCCCCTACGTGCCTAGGGTTGTGCTGCCGCCGCCACTACTCCAAGGTCAACGCCGCATGTATTCGACTTCTTTCCCTCTATTCTTTGTTCTTTCAATATGGAATATCATCTGGTTTGTTGTTCAAATAAGCCGTCAGCTGCCATATGAACAATATATAGTGATGATCTGCTCTTAGCCTGAAGTATTTTAGGTTGCTCACTCCAGTTTTTAATTGCCAGAAACCGTAGTACTATTATTCATAGTAGGCAGGAAATTATTTTACTAGTAGTTTACTGAAAATGAAGGAGCAATTATTTTTATGTGGTCTATGAAAGAGCTGATACTAAGTTTCTTATAGTTTCTTTACATAATGAAATAGCTTTCTCCTTTGTGACAATTAAATCATGCTGCTGCTGCAAGGAAACATGTTCGTGGTGCCGTAAATGAATTTAGATCAAAAAGCTTTGTACTGAGAGGTTGGTTAGGTTAAGGCCAATGCGTGAGCTTTATGTTTAGAATGCACATCACAATACTACAAGTAGCAGTTGAGCACTGAACTGAAACTAATACATGAGTAGTTCAGTGATAGGTAATAGTAGGTGTACACATGGGCGGAGCTACGTTGGGGCCAAGCTGGGCTCTAGCCCCCCCCCCCCCCGCCTCTGTGATTTGCACAAGTCTCTGCTACTCCACTCTCTGTCCCTACATGTCTCCCTATCCCTGCGCTAGATCTGTATCTGCTAGTAACTGAGTCACCAATGACCGGCCAGGGCCCAGAACGGCCAGCAGCCACACACAGACATAACAATCGGTTAGTTGTGTTCCCACCGCTCAGCTCAGCCATTAGTCTGTTGACTTTGCTTATGTTGCTCTGTGTCGTTGATTCTTCTATCTTTTTTCCTTCCTCATTCTTTAGTGTATAAAATTTACAGAGTATGCATACTAGAAGTGGCAGATTTAGTAACATTTTGGGAGATCTTTTGTTGCTATTACTGGGAGTACAGGCATTCTACTGCTAGCTGCTAGGTGCTAGCTGCTATCACTATCACAACTGAGAGCAATTAATAATTAATAGCTATATTTAGCTTTAGGAAACATCCTATTCATGAGTTAGCTACAAGGTGATGATTTATCTCAAGTTGTAACAATCAAGTAGCTATATTTTTTCATGGATTTGATAAGTTCTTACAAGCTGTAACAATTTAGTAGATAACAAAGTAGCTATATTTCTTTAGTGCATTATTATATTTCCAGCTTTAATCATATGAATTAAGCTTATTGAAAAGCTGCTATATATATATATATATATATATATATATATATATATATATATATATATATATATATATATATATATATATATATATATATATATATGTGTGTGTGTGTGTGTGTGTGTGTGTGTGTGTGTGTGTGTGTGTGTGTGTGTGTGTGTGCTCTAATAAAGTACTATGTGGTGTCTGCATATATATCTTAAGATTCCACTTATAATAGTAAAATTATTATACGTTGGCATCTAACTTGTTGAAAGGATCGAAATAATGCCTAGAGGGGGGTGAATAGGCGTATCTAAAAGATTCTACACAAAACTCAAAGTCACTTGTCAGCAACTGTAGGAAGTCCCGACAATTTGGGTCAGAACTCCCGACGTCGTTAGAAGTTCCGGCGTAAATTGTCAGAAGTCCTGACGCCTACGGGAAATGTACTACAAGTGCTAAAATGAATTTTGTGACTTCGATAACTTACAACCCCACTTCCTAGTGGGAAGGTAACGTGTTGGAGTTGCTCCTTTGACGCCAAAAGGTCACCACTCCATAGATCGAGTCCAAACCCTAAGAAAATCTTTGGAGAGGAAGAGACACACAAGAATAAAAGTGATAGCACAAGTCTCAACAACAACAAGCCCAAGAGACACAAGGATTTATCCCAAGGTTCGGCAACCCCACAAAAGAGATCCTACGTCCTCATTGTTGAGGTGACCACAAAGGCCGGAGTCTCTTTCACCTCCTTGCCTCTCTCAAAGCAACCACAAAGATCACTCGAGGTTTCCACTAAGAAATCGAGGGTAATACAAACTTCCCAAGGCTCTTCCACAAGATGGAAGCTCTTGGGCGATGCCTAGCTGGCTAGGGGCGAAGCCCCAAGAGTAATAGATGCAAATCCAATTGGCTTGATGAAGAAATCGAGTGCTCAAGCTTGCTAAAGTGATGCTCTCACTCAATCCACTCTCCTTTCACTCAAAACCCTAGGGGAATCGAAGATTGGAGCAAAGGGGAGAGAAGAGGGGAGTCTTGAATGCTTGGGAGCTGTTTTGACTATGAGTAGGTTGCAATGAATGAGTGAGTCACGGTTAGAAGAGAAGAGAGAGCTATTTATACTCAAGGTAGAAATCCAACCATTCAGATCTACGTCGGAAGTTCCGACGCAGATCTCAGGACTTCCGACCTATAAAGAAAACATTGTTCATAGCTAGGTCAAAGTCACTATGAGCAGGTCAACGTCGAGACTCCCGACGTACGTCGGGACTTCCAATAAGAGTGGTCAGCGAGCCACCCAAGGTCCAGATGTCGAGACTCTCGACCTAAGTTAGGACTTCCAACCATTGGGAGTTTCGACTCATGTCGGGACTTCAGAAAGCCACAGTCACCATGCAGGGTAAGTGACTAGGCGACGGGACTTCTGACCTGAGTTGGGAGTTCTGACTTACATTGGGACTTCCGACACCAAAAGTCTCAAAAAGATATTCTACATGCTCGTGAAATGCTAGAGTGTCTCTCTTTTGATTTTATTTTTATGCTTGAGCACTCTATCTTCCTCAGACCAACTAAGTTTGCATCCCTCTTTATAGTGCGGCGGATCCTAAACTCAAAACAAAATATAAAATCTTTGGAGAGCACTTTGAGTTCCTCCGCCTTTACAACTTCAAGAATTGAGGATACCATTTCATCTTTATCAACTCTTTGAGTCTTTCATGGGACTAATAGCTACGACATAACTTATTAAGATCACATTAGTCCCTAATTTCGATGTCATCAATACACCCAAACCCACATAGGGGACAAATGCACTTTCAATCTCCCCCTTTTTGATAATTGATGACAGCCAACTTAGGCTTTTATAACAATGAAAGAATTTAAAGTTTTTGAACCCCAAAATTTATGAAGAGCTCTCCCTTGATGTATGCATGAAATTGAATTTCAATGAGAATCATCTATACATGATTTGCATACATCAAAAGAAACTCCCCCTAAATTTTGCAATCCATGGGGTGCAACAAGTGTATGTGAATAAATATATATCCATGAAAAAGAGATGCAATATGACATGTTATTTTCACACAACAAGTAAAAGAGAATGTGATGACCAAGAATTCAAAGTAGAAACTTGAAGCAATACATGGCCATCCAAAATAAAACATTCATCATCACAAGTAGAGACAAGCACAAGCTAATAGATAGATAAACAACCATTACTTGTCCTACAATCATCCATCACAAACACATATATAGTTGTCCATCACATACTAGCCACCACACGACATAGTTCATACAAGCTAAAAGTTTTAAAATCTCGAAACTAAGTGACCAACTAACTTATTACATGATAGATCAAAGCCTAACACTCCCCCTTTGTCAACAAGTGCCAAAAGGGGTAGGCCACGTGAAAGAAATGACTACTCATCCTCGTAGTCCTCATCATCATAATGGTCACCATCATCACCACCATCGTCGTCGTCATCATCATCTTCCTCGATGTAGTCCTCATCTTTTGCAGTGGCCTTGCTCTTGCCATGAGGGCGAGAAGCAGCATCATCCTCGTAGGCCTCACAAGCCTCATCATAAAGCGCTAGAGGATCATGGGGATGCACAAACGGTGGTGGAGGTGAAGACACAATACCAGCCTGCTGCTCCAAATGATAGAGCCTCTCTTGCATATCATGCTCGCGCTGAGCACTAGCGCAGCACTGTCCAAACATGTAGGTCATGAGGAACTTGAACTTGCTGGGCATCTTACCAGAGGAGGTGGAAGAGAGTGGCTCAGCACTAGAAGCACGAGAAGCAACAAGTGGTGAAGCACCACGGCGAGAGCAAGAACCCGAAGGACCTTTGCCTTTGCCTCGGGCTGCATCAGCTTTCTTCTTGAGGACTCTTATAGCTGTGATAGAAGTCTTGTTGGAGATCTTGAGGAGCTTGTGCTGGGAATCTGTGGGGAACCGGATGCCTGATACTTGCTCAATCACATGCATGATGTAGGGAGCATAGGGAAGGTGCCTCACAGGATCCTCACTGGCATCATGTATTCCAAATGTATCGGTTGATGGAGAACTAGTCAAAATCATCACCAAAGTGTTGAAGGACCTTCTGAGATTCATCAGGAAGGAAAGTGGAGTCACCATGCTTTGGATACAAAATCTATCACAGGATGTTGTTCAGAACATAGTAGTAGGGCTTCAGATACATGGTCTATCTGTCAGCTGGATATCCATCAAGGTACATGTGCTGATACTCCTCCAAAGCCACATCCTCATACTTGGTAAGCTCAGGTGCAGTGCGGTCGGTGTCACCCAAACCAAGAAGGCGAGCGAAGGTAATAAAATCCACCTTGTAGTGCTTGCCTTCTGTGGTCCAATGGATAATGTCAATGGCACCACTAGGGTCTTCTTCATGGTGATAGAAAGCATAAAACTGATAGATGATCTCATTGTTCTAATGCTTCTGAAACGCCATCAGGTAGGATAGCCCCATTGAGTGAATATCATGAACCATCTGCTCCAGCTTAGGTTCCTTGAAAAAACCAAGGGAATAAGCATCAATAACCTTGATCTGAAGGACCGGTGGCTCCCTCTTCTTCAGAAACATGTTGTAGAGAATGGACTCATAGTAATCAAAGTGAAAAGGATGCCAGAAACAGTACTCAAGGCATAGATCCTTCTCTTCTTCAGCATACAAATTTCTGCCTCTCATGGACCTGATGTCCTAGACCCTGTGATGGTAGTCAACTGGCAGAGGAGGTGTGAAACCATCAGCAGGATCAGGAGCGAGCTGGGGCTCCTATATGACTGGCAGAGGACCATCAAAAATAACAAGCTCACTGAAAAAACCAGGGCCTCGAGACGGTGTACTCATAACCTCAGCGACGATAGTGCGGCCTGCTCGCTCGAGAGCTTCTTCTTTAGCATCCACTATCGAATCATCTCCAGCAAAGGCACGTGCTAGAGGTGGAGGAATGGTAGCCGAGCCTTGAGCACCACGACCACGTGCATGGTTGGCTTGGGCACGGGAACCACTAGCGCCATCACAGGGATAAGCCACCTTGGTGCAGCTAATTGGCTTGGGTGCAGTGGTTCGTTCTTGATTGTGCTTAGATCGCTTCTCCTTGCGGCGCGAGGGACTGCCGTTGTCCATGGCTGCGAGAGATACGAAGTGGAACTAAGAAACACGACAACGAGAGGCGAACAAATATCAAGAAATGAAGAAACATGAACGGAGTGGTGACCATGGGGTCGGGAGTCCCGACCGAAGTCGGGAGTTCGACAGCCGGGACTTCCGGTCGTAGCCAGGAGTTCCGATAGTTGGGAGTTCAGGCTAGAGCTGGGAGTTCCGACGGTCGAGACTTCCAGCGGTCGCTGGGACCTTCGACGCACATGATGACAAGCCCATTCATGGGGCTTCAAATCTCAACACGCATTCACACAAGGAGGATAGAGGAGGAGAGAGGGAAAAAGAATAGAGACAAATCGCAAGGTACATTGACATTAGGGTTTGGGCACCATGGAGGTTGTACCTTGAGAGAGAGGAAGAAGACGGAGGAAAATGAAATCCATAGGCCACAAACAAATCTTCGAGCATGAGCACCTCCAAGAATGGACTCCCCACCACTGAGCCTAGGAAGAAGAGCAGCACATGAGCGGTGGAGAGGGGGCAAAGAGGCCAGGAGTGCTGACAGGACCCCTGGTGGCGCAGCCGGAAGGGATGGGGGCCGGAGCTCCTGATGGCCAAGGGGCGAACCGGAGCTGGCGCGACGCGGTGGCGCGAGGAGGAGCGAGGGTGGCATGAGGAGGCCTGCTCGAGGGCATGGCTACGGGGCGATGGGAGTGCAAGAAGGGAGGAATGATAGCTGTAAAATGGGCTGAGACGGGTGAAAACTGGATTTTAACTCTAGGTCAAAGACGTGGCATGGTCTAGATCCATGTCAGAAGTTCTGGGATAGGCGCCGGGACTTCCAACTGTTGGGAGTTCTGGCGCGAGCCGAGACTACCGACCGTCGGGAGTTTCGACCTGCGTCGGGACTTCCAACGCAGAGAAACTAAAAACTCCCAAACTTGAGTTTACCACGCTATGTGGGGCAAAAATATGATGGACACTAATATTTTTAGGTGTGACTAGTTTTCATTTAACCACCACAAAGAAATAGTCACACATGAAAGCTATAAAGTAGATTTTGAAAGTATCACTCAATATTTTCACAAATGTTTTCTCCTATCTAGATCAATCAAAGTGTGTGCAAGACATCAAGCCATGTTACGAGAATCAATGATATTTAGCTCACTCCTCAAATCACAAAATCTTGACTCATCTAGGGGCTTTGTGAAGATATCGGCTAGTTGCTTTTCATTGCTCACATGGTGAACTGCGATATCTCCTTTGGCTTCGTGTTCCCTCAAAAAATGATGCTAGATGTCTATGTGCTTTGTTCGAGAGTGGTTTACGGGGTTTCTTGCCAACTTAATGGCACTCTCATTGTCACACAAAAGGGGAATCTTGGTTAGCTCACATCCGAAGTCCTTGAGGGTTTGCTTCATCCAAAGTAGTTAGGCACATCATGCACCGGCCGCCACATACTCGGCTTCATCGGTGGACAAGGTAATGGAATTCTGCTTCTTAGAGCTCCAAGACACCAAGGACCTACCAATAAATTGGCAAGTCCTGGTAGTACTCTTTTGATTTACTTTGCAGCCGGCATAATCCGAATTAGAATAGCCAAGTAACTCAAAAGTGGAGCCATTAGGATACCACAAGCCAAGATTAGGAGTGTGCACTAAATACCAAAAAAATCTCTTAACAGCCATCAAATGACATTCTTTCGGATTAGCTTGAAATCTTGCACACATGCACACGCTAAGCATGATATTGGGCCTAGATGCACAAAGGAAAAGGAGGGATCCAATCATGGAGCGATATACCTTTTGATCAACATCCTTTCCTCCCTGATCAAGGTCATGATGTCCATTGGTTGGCATAGGTGTCTTGATGGGCTTGGCTTTGTCCATGTTAAACTTCTTCAACATGTCATTGTTGTACTTGGTTTGACTTATGAACGTGCCATCCTTGAGTTGCTTGATTTGAAATCCAAGGAAGAACTTCAACTCTCCCATCATGGACATCTTGAACCTATTCGTCATAATCCTACTAATTCCTCACAAAAAGCCACATTAGTCAACATCAACATCAACAACATAGCCTTTCAGTCCCAAGCAAGTTGGGGTAGGCTAGAGTTAAAACCCACCAAGAGCCCCAAGTCATGGTTCAGGCACTTTAATAGCTACTTTCTAAGTACTCCTATTCAAACATAGATCTCTAGGTATATCCTAAGCTTTCAAATCTCTTTTTATTGCCTCCCCCATGTCAATTTCGGTCTTCCTCTATCTCTCCTCATATTATTAGCTTGGCTTAGTACTCCACAATGCACTGGTGTCTCTGGAGGTCTCCTTTGGACTTGGCCAAACCACCTCAACCGATGTTGGACAAGTTTTTCTTCAATTGGTGCTACCTCTAGGCAATCACATATATCATCATTTCGAACTCGGTGCATTCTTGTGTGACCGCAAATCCATCGCAACATATGCATTTCTGCAACACTCGGTTGTTGAACGTGTCGAAACTTTGTAGGCCAACATTCTGCTCCATACAACATAGCCGGTCTAATCGTCGTTCTATAGAACTTGCCTTTTATCTTTTGTGGTACCCTCTTGTCACAGAGAATGCCAGAAGCTTTCGCCACTTGATCCACCCTGCTTTGATTCTATGGTTAACGTCCACATCAATATCTCCATCCCTCTGTAGCATCGATCCTAGATACCAAAAGGTATCCTTCTTAGGCACTACTTGACCTTCCAAACTCACATCTCCCTCCTCTTGTACAACTCTACCAAAGTAGCATCTCATGTATTTGGTTTTAGTTCTGCTCAATCTAAAACCTTTAGACTCAAGGGTCTGCCGCCATAACTCTAGTTTCCTATTTACTCCCGCCTGGCTTTCGTCCACTAACACTATATCATCAGCGAACAACATACACCAAGGGATATCCCCTTGTATGTTCCTGGTAACATCATCCATTACCAAGACAAAGAGATACGGGCTTAAGGCTGACCCTTGATGAAGTCCAATTTTAATCAGGAAGTAATCTGTGTTACCATCATTTGTTCAAACACTAGTCACAACATTGTTGTACATGTCCTTAATGAGGGTCACGTACTTTGATGGGACTTTATGTTTGCACAACCAAATATTATACGAGATCGCCTAGAGGTACTACCAAATATTATGTCATCGACATATATTTAGCAAACAAAGATATCATTATTGACTTTGCGAGTAAATAAAGTAGCATCGGCCTTTCCTATGTCAAACCCTTGTTTGAGTAGAAAATCCTTCAAGCAATCATACCAAGCTCTAGGGGCTTGTTGGAGCCCATAGAGTGCCTTGGCGAGCTTGTAGACATGGTTGGGGCACTTAGGATCTTCAAAGCTCGATGGTTGCTCCACATACACCAACTCGGATAGAGGGCCATTGAGAAATGCACTTTTCACATCCATTTGATATAGCTTGAAATCATGATGTGCGGCATAAGCAAGTAGAATATGAATTGATTCTAGCCTTGCCACCGGTGCATAGGTCTCCCCAAAATCCAAGCCTTCAACTTGAGTGAATCCTTGAGCCACCAACCTTGCCTTGTTCTTTGTCACCACGCCATGCTCATCTTGCTTGTTGCGGAAGACCCACTTGGTTCCAATCACATTTTGATTGGGCCTTTCCACTAAGGACCAAACTTTATTCCGAGTGAAGTTGTTCAACTTCTCTTCCATGGCTATCATCCAATCTGGATCATCAAGTGCCTCTTCCACCCTACGAGGTTCCAAAGGAGAAACAAACGAGTAATGTTAACAAAAACTTGCTAAATGGGAACGTGCAGTTACTCCTCATCGAATGCTACCTAATATGTTATCAATGGGATGATCCCGTTGAATGGATTGATGCATTCTAGGATGTGGCACTTGAGTTGATCTTTGGATGGGGCCATCATCTTCATCAACATGGTCATGATCGATTGGAGGGTTGTCTTCACTTCTTTCTTCATTGTTGAGTTGATGTTGAGCTTGCTTATTGTTGACACCATCTTCATGAGAATGACCTTGTGTTTCATTTGATCTCCCATCTTGATCATTTCTTGTTGCGGAAGCTTCACCATATTCATTGGATGAAACATGATGAGTGGTTGGATCAAGATCAACATGCACAATATTGTCATCATCTTCATCTTTGATGGGCCTTACTTAACCAATTGCAAGCTTCTTGATGGCTTTATGTGGAGCTTCTTCATTACCTACAATCATAACATTGACTTGCTCCTTATGAGAGCCGTCGGTTTCATCAAAAGTCACGTCTACCATGATTTCAATCAAACCAGTGGTTTTATTGAAAACACGATATCCATGTTCATTAGTACCATAACTAAGCATGAAACCTTCATCAACCTTTGGTGCAAACTTTGAGCTTTTGGATTTCTTGTTAAGTATGAAACACTTGGATTCAAAAACTCTAAAGTAGTGCACCTTAGGCTTTTTACCGGTTAGAAGTTCGTAGGCGGTCTTGTCCCTTTTCTTGTGAAGATATAAGCGGTTGATAGCATGACATGCCGTGCTAACCGCTTCCGCCCAATAGTTAGTTGGAGTCTTGTATTCATCCAACATTGCTCTTGTGGCTTCAATGAGCGTTCGGTTCTTCCTCTCCACAACACCATTTTGTTGGGGAGTGTATGGAACCGAAAACTCATGCTTGATTCCTTCTTCATCAAGGAACTCTTCAATGTTCCCATTGTCACTTCTAACTCTCTTGATCTTGACATCAAACTCATTTTGGGCTCTTTTTGCAAACTTCTTGAAGATGCCATGTACTTCACTCTTGTCACGCAAAAAGAATACCCAAGTGAAACAAGAATAATCATCAACAATTACAAAACCATATTTGTTACCACCAATGCTTATATAAGCGACGGGTCCAAATATGTCCTTGTGAAGCAACTCCAATGGCCTTTCGGTAGTTACAATATTCTTGACGGGATGTTTAGCTCCAACTTGTTTTCCCGCTTGGTATGCACTACAAATCCTATCTTTCTCAAAAGAAACATTTGTTAGTCCAAGGATGTCTTCGCCTTTTTGAAGTTTGGCCAAGTTTCTTATCCCAACATGGGCAAGTCGGCGATGCCATAACCAACCCATGCTAGATTTTGCCATCAAACAAGTCTCAGGATTTACTCTATTTGATGTAAAATCAACTAGATAGAGTTTCCCTTTTAAATGACCCGTAAATGCAATAGAGGAATCGTCCCTTCTATAGACTTCCACACCCTTATCTGTAAAGAGACAATTGTAGCCCATCTCACAAAGTTGCGAAACGGTCAACAAATTGTATCTCAACTAATTCACAAGTAAAACATTTGAAATGGAATTATCATTTGAGATAGTAATTTTACCCAAACCGAGAACTTCTCCTTTTCCATTGTCACCAAACACAATGTTTCCACTTTGGTCATGACTAGGTTGGAATGATGTGAACATGTCCTTCTCTCCGGTCATATGATTGGTGCAACCACTATCCACCACCCAACTTGTTCCACCGGAGGAATATTCCTACAAAGACAAATCAAGCTTTTGTTTTAGGTACCCCCAACAGATTTGGGTCCTCGGGGGTTAGTCACATAAAACTTCAGCACCCAAACACTCCTCATAATCTCCTTCCTCTTTTGGGCACCAACATACTTCACCACGATCTTGCCATCCTTGCCCCAACAACACATGTAATCACTAGCATAGCACCGTGGAAGTGGTGCTTGTGGCTTGAGGGCCTCGGATTGCTTTGTCTTGATTGTCTTGTTACTTGTAGGTTGAATCTTGGGAATGTAGACCTTGTTGTTGGCCTTGCATATAAGCTCATCAAGAGCAACGCCCTTGTTGAACTTCACATACGGCACACCATTGATCATGTTCCTTCCATTGGCCTTTCCATCATACCTATTGTAGCCAATGCCTTACTTGATTGATGGGTGCACTACAAGGTTCTACATCTAATGCCACGCCACATGATTTCAACACCACTAATTTGGTTGCCATAGGTGGGTCGTATTGCAACCTTTTTCAAAAAAATGGTTGCAATATGTGCCTATAATGCAACGGACTAAATTTGTTGCAATATGTGTGGTTTGTCGTTGCAACAGGCTTGTGCTACTACAACCATTTAAGAATTGTGTTGCAGTTAGTTGGCATTATTGCAATGGCATTTTTGAGTTGCAATAGTATTGGTTTTCGCTGCAATTACTTGGTGTTATTGCAACTATATTGGATTTGGTTGCTTTTGCTTGTAACTATTGCCATGGTTATTATGGGTTGCAATAATGTTCCATGGTGTTGCAATTGCTAGGGTGGTTATTGCAACAAGATTTCCGAATGGATGCAATAGCATGTTCCTATTGCCACGGTTTTCTGGGGTTGTAATAATTTTTGTGGCGTTGCAATTGTTAAGTACTTATTGCAACTACAATCCTAAATGGTCGCAATATCATGTTAATATTGCCACGGTTTTTTTGTGTTGCTATAGGCTACCGCTGATGCAACGGCCTAAAAGTGTTGCAATATACAAAATTGGTTGCAATATACAAAATGCTCCACGCATTAGACTACCCCTGATGCAACGGCCTAAAAGTGTTGCAATATACCAAAAATGGTTGCAATAGACAAAATGCTCCACGCATTTCTGAATAATGTATTCTATTGACAAAAAAATGTTCCACAAAGGATTTGATCCCAGGAACTAAAGTACAATCAAACACTCATCTACCACTAGGCTACTAAGGTGTGTTCGACATTAAGCCGCCTTTATATTACTTGTTTACATGATGAAGATGGCTAATTCACTTCATATGTCAACAAGGACGATAACCATCCGCATCTTCCATGATAATTTCAGAAAACAAAAAAATTGTCCAGCTTGCTGATATTTGTGCTTATGATAGAAAACAAACATGAGTATAACAGTTTAAAGACCAACTGCAGCTATTCATTATCCCGGACAATGAGATTGTTTTAAAAAAATCCAGAAAAAACATCACTGTTGTACAAAGGATAAGTATTTAAACAAAGAAATCATCTTCTATGCTTTCTACCGCAACTGGTGCAACAACTCCATCGTCAATGTAGGTGTCATCTTCATCATCATCATCATCATCAAGTAAGACCACATCATCTGGTTCGAGAACTGCTTCGCCACGCACCTGATTAATAACAGAGGCATCACCAGTTGTGCCTTCCTTGTCTGGTCTTGTCCAATTTGACAAATCCTCATTTGGGCCTAATAGATTCATGTCTTGGATTCCCACATCAAGTAGATCGACTTCCATGTCACCCTCATTTTCTGCTTCTAGCATGGCAAACAAATTTCTTGGTCTCACCGCAACAACACTAGACCATCCTGGCTTGTTCACGAGGTTGACAAAAAACACCGGTTCGGCCTGTGTTGCCAGAATGTAAGGTTCATTTGAATATCTGAACCTGGAAGTATCGATATCGATAACACCATATTTATCCCTACTATATCCTCTACTTCTACTGGTACTGGTAGCCGGCACATCATACCAATCACACTGAAACAATAAAACTTCTTTTTGTGCAGGGAACTCGAGTGAGATCATTCTTCTAATCACTCCATATCAGGTCATGTTGCCAGTAGTACCATCACCCCTCACAAGCACACCATTGTTTTGTGTGACGAGGTTTCTCTCAATGGTAGTCGTTCGAAATAGCCAGTTATTGATGTAGCATCTATTGAACACACGAGCTCGATGGTCCGGTCCTTGAGAAAGGGCATACATAAGTTCACTTGCTTCACCTTTCTCGTATAGTTTGGTGATCTGCAAACACAGTTTGAAAACAAATGCCAGTTAATAAGTACTTCGTTCTAACCATCACATGGAATAAAAAAAGTAAAAAATAGAACTAACCTTGCCCTCGAACCACCTTACAAAGTGCTCCTCGTGTCGTTTATTAAGATTCCTTATACTATTTTTTAGTTCTTCCATGTGCTCGCTGCATTAAAATAGCCAATTAATTAATTAGTTGATGCCAGAAACAAAAAGTAGATTAATTAACAATGGTATATTGCAACTTACTCAACCCATGGTCTGGCTTCATCGCAGTTACTAATTATGTAGTGCCTCATCTTCCGAACCTCATCTGCACCAAATATCTCGGTAGTTTGTCCTCTCCTCTTGTAATCCATTTCTCCAAATACGCTCAGACCAGATGGTGGCTCATTCACTATTGTACTTTCATGACGATCAGCGCGATTCAGCTTGGTGTCGACGTCCAAGAATCTAGAGCAAAATGTAAGGCACTCCTCGGCTATGTATCCCTCGGCTATTGAACCTTCTGGGTGCGCCTTGTTTCTCACATAGCCTTTAACAATACGTAGATACCTCTCAACTGGATACATCCATCTATAACACACGGGCCCTCCAAGTTTAGCCTCTTCAGCTAGATGAACCGGCAAATGAATCATGATATCAAAAAATGCAGGTGGGAATACCATCTCAAGCCGACAAAGAGTCTTTTTAATTGAACTGCTAAGTTTGTCAAGATCTTCTTCCACCAGCTCCTTCGAACAAAGTGCACTGAAGAATCTATTAAGCTGAATCAATGGCATGACAACTTCTTTGGGCAAAATCTTTCTGATGACTAAGGGTAACAATTTCTGTAGAATAATATGGTAGTCATGTGTTTTCAGTCCAGACACCTTACATGCATTTGCGTCAACACATCTCCTTATATTGGAGCTAAACCCATTAGGCATCTTCACTCCCTGTAGAAATTGGCATAAACTTTTGTTGTCAGCCTTATCTAAAAAGTACAAGGCTGGTGGCAAGGTATAATTATCATTGTCAATGATAGGGTGCTGATCTTGCCTTATCCCTAGCTGTTCCATGTCAAGTCGGGTCTTCTCGTTGTCCTTACATTTACCTTCAATTTCAAGCAAAGTACCCAATATGCTCTCGCATATGTTTTTCTCAATGCGCATCACGTCCAAATTATGCCTTATGAGCAAAGAAGACCAGAAAGGGAGCTCAAAAAAATACTCTTCTTTCTCCAATTGTGCCATCTTTTATCTTCATCATGCTTCCTCTTTTTTGATGTCGCCTTTCCAAATATCACTTGATCAAAAGTTTCATACTGGTCCAATACCTGTTGACCAGACACTGGTACTGGAGCCTCCCTAGTTTCCACCTCATTGTTGAAGCTCATCTTGTTCATGTGGAAAGGATGGTCTGACGGCAAAAAACGACAATGTCCCATGTAGGAGTGCTTTTTTCCAAATCTCAACCACAAATAATATGTATCCTTATGGCAGTATGGACATGCAAATTTGCCTTTTGTGCTCCAACCAGAAAGCATCGCATATGCAAGAAAGTCATTAATTGCCCAAAGCAGAATAGCATGTAGTTTAAAATTCTTCTTTACCTTGTCATCCCATGTATCAATTCCCTTTTCCCAAAGATCCTTTAGCTCATCAATGAGGGGCCTCAAATAGATATCAATATTCATTCCAGGAGATTTTGGACCAGGAATCAACATCAACATAATCCAATAAGGTTGTTTCTTAAACAACCAAGGAGGCAAATTATAAGGGATGAGGATAACAGGCCATGTGGTGTATGTAACATTTTGCATGCCAAAGGGGTTGAAGCCATCAGAAGCAAGACCCAGCCTAATATTATGAGCTTCCTTTGCAAACCAACCATACTTGTTATCCACATGCTTCCATGCCTTCGAGTCACTAGGGTGACGCATTTTGCCATCATCGACCAATTCTTCCTTATGCCATCGCATTTGTGATGATGTGCTCTCTGTCATATATAATCTTTGTAGCTGAGGAGTAAGAGGAAAGTACCATAGGATTTTACGTGGGACACGCTTCTTGTTTGTTGTATCAGCATCACCATCTGCAGCGTCCTTGTGAGCACCGTCGTCGGTCGTTTTCCACCTAGACTCGCCACATTTGGGACATGTATCTAGATTTGTGTTTTCCTTCCAAAATAACACACAATCCTTCTCACAGGCCTGTATCTTTACATAGTCCAAGCCTAGATTTCAAACCACCCTTTGCACTTTCTCCATTGTGTCCGGGACACAGTGGCCTTTAGGAACAAACCTTATGAATAGATTAAGTACCCCCTCCAATGCTCTGTTACTAATACCATACAAGCACTTAACCTGAAAAAGTTCCACAATAAAAGAGACCTTAGTAGCATCCTCACAACCTGGATACAATTTCTTTTCTGCCTCCTGTAATAATTTGAAGAATATCTTCGCATGTTCATTCGGTTGTTCATTGTCATTAGTATCTCTGATCTCTCCATGTATAGCACCTCTGATTATGGATCTAACCAAATTAGTGACACCACGGTCGTCATCACTCGGTGCGCCTTCTTCGTTGTCTACTCCAACTTCATGTGGTGCGGATTTGTTGTCTACTTCTACATCAGCTGGTGGTGGTGCGTCATTGTGTACTTCTACATCGGCTGCTGGTGCGTCTTCGTTGTGCAATCCCACATCTGAACCTTCCCCTTCCCTGATAAAGCTTTCATCAAACCCTCTATGAAGCAAATGAAGCTGAACCAGAGGCCGAGGTCTGTATGCCATGCATACACATCTAGGACATGGACACGCAGCAGTTCCACCTCTCGATGTGCCACCAAATGTGATGTCTAGAAAATTTCAGAGATTCTCCTGCCACTCAATTGAAGAACGAGGCAAGCGCATCCAACTCCTATCATCACCTGACATTATTCTGCAATGACGAGACGCACCAACCGCGGTGGACGGGCGGAGGAGTAGTCGAACGGGCAGAGGAGTCGGACGGGCACTGGATCAACGGCGATGCTCGGCACCAAACGTCACGAGAGGAGGCGGTGTCAATGATGCAAGGGTTTCAACCGAACTAGAATAGGAGAACTCTATGTCACACATAAAAAATTGCGTCCATGTGCTACGCTGCTTGCAGGGCCCATGTTGCTCTCGTGGATGGCCCCTCTGGCACAGGCGCGCTATGTACGAGAATTTGTGATCCGAAGCCCAATTTTTTGGGGTAAATTTTAGTTGGCAACAGGCGTTAAAAAAAAGATCACCCGGCCCGGCGTCTCACAGCCTCTATGAAGGATGGAGCGTCACCCATGCTACTCCTCACCTCCACCATCGTCAATCTTTAGGACTATTCATAATTTAACTCAACGACCAAGGGTTTGTAATGCAGGAGCTGACGCAGACATGACAAAAACCTGCACCAACACACACATTTGCAGGTTACCTAGGAGCTAACACATGCATGACACGATGAAATCTCGCCCACTTCCACAAATCCAAAGCAACATAGCGCGCCCGATGCCTTGGGAACTGTCGAAGAACAAGCAGAGGAGACGAGGAGATGTATGTGTACATGCATTCATAGGCATACGTGTACATGCATTCAGAGGGGTAGATGGTGGACATGACAGATCAAACTTAATTCCCCGCTACTGGTGCCTTGGGAACTGCTGAAGAACAAGCGGATGAGACAAGGAGATGGGGAGATGTATGTGTAACACGTTGACATAGGCATACGTGTACATGCATTCAAAGGGGTAGATGGTGGACACGGTGACGCAGCAAAACATGACACGCCCCGAGATGGTAGATGATGGACATGATAGATCAGCCTTAATTATGAAGATAGCTTTTGCATGCCATATTATGAAGGACAACGAGTTTGATGTTATATTTTAGGAGCCCACTGAGTTGCCTCCTCCTCGCTCATGTGATCACTCTATTCCACTTATTGAAGGTGCCAACCCAGTCTTCATAAGACCGTATCGCTATGCTCCAATATTGAAAACTGACATTGAGCGTTAAGTGATAGACATGCTGCAACACGGTATTATCTAGAAGAGCAATAGTCCTGTTGGCCCCTCGATCTCCGGTACGTAGCATATCATATACTATGGTCTTCGTGACAATGAGTCAACGACCAAGATGCATCGCCACATGCAGTACCAATCCAAGGGACGATGTAAGCAAAACGAGGTCATACAATGCAACATCCAATATGTAAGTAAATAAAACGAGGTCATGCAATGCAAGTATCAACCCAAGGTGACGATGATCAAACAAAGGATTCGACGACATGGTTTTTTCAGCACCAGTAAATTATTACATTGACCTAAGACATAGATTAATCACGGTTTTTCAACCCTGCTGCCGGTGCTCCTCTTTGCGCTTCTTTTGCTCAGCCCTACGCCAGCGTCGTTCTGCGTCCATCGCGAGATGCCGCTCGGTCTCCTCCTCCTGGCGGTGGCACTCCTCCTCCTCGCGGCAGCGCTCCTTCGCCTGGCGGCGGCGCTCCTCCTCCTGGCGGTGGTGCTCCTCCTCCTCCTTGCGGCGGCGCTCCTCCTCCTTGGAGATCTCAACGACACGCTTTAGGATGCAGTCATCGGTCTCCTTCTGCGTGATGGCGTGGAGGCGCCGGTCCTCCTCCTCCTTCTGAGCCGTCTCCAATGAGTTGAAGATGACCTCCTCCACTGGAAGAGGTTCCGGTTCCTCCTCCGATGTGGTCTCACGGTCTGGATCGTCCTCGAGGTTCACCTCGAGGTTCGACTCAGACGATGGCATCGACGGAGGCGTTAGGGGTCACGTGAGGACAACGGGTTCCGCATCGCCCATGTTGTCTTCAAGCGGCGAGGCATTGTGGCAGCGGGTCAAGGGCCGGGGCGAGGTGTGCATGGGAAGGGTGATTCGCTTTCTTGACGCGTGGTGGTGCAATGGCGGCCGACTGTGCATGGGGGCCGGGCTTATATAGGCATGTCGGTGGGTGGAACTAACGGTGCAATAACTCGCACCCCTCGGAAGACGGAGCGCGCCTGCGTTGGGAACCGGCGCGAGCAGCCGATGGACTCCTAGGTAAACGTGGCGTCTCTTCATGGGGAACTGAAGGGCCGCAACCAGTCCAAGGACCAGGAAAAACGGCGGCTCTTCATGGGAACCGCGTGACCAGCGTGGCCGGGGAGTTGAAGGGCCTACGCGCAAAGCAGGGATAGATAATCACTCAAAGGAATAAATTCCTTCAAACTTACCAAAATCAGGTGATAGCTCAATGGTTTGTCCGCTACTCTGGAACTTGTAGGCGTCGGTTCGATTCAGGGTTGCAACACATCTTTTTGCATTTTCTTTCAATTTATATTCCTTCATTTTTAATTTACAAGTTTTTAGTCCTAATTTTTTTGCCAATTTAGGTTTTTACAATTCCAATATATATTTTCTTAAGTCCTAACACAATGTGCATGAGGGAGTGGATGCTATCACAAATACAAAGGTAAGTGTATATCACTAGCTTGGTTTATCACAAATACAAATACAAAGATAAGTGTATCTTGGTGTCACGAACCCAAACCTAGGTAAAGATGTCACGCTGCAAAAAGATGGTTTGTGCGATAAATCCTGTCCTTGAGGACATCGATTACCAATTTGCACTGAAACATTGTCTTAGCTCCCACATGAAATCACCTCAAGGCAAAGAAGGTGACATTGAACATGATACACCTATATGATATGCCGTATATATGATACACCTAACACATTTTTTGCATTTTCTTTCAATTTATATTCCTTCATTTTTAATTTACAAGTTTTTTAGTCCTAATTTTTTGCCAATTTAGGTTTATACAATTCCAATATATATTTTCTTAAGTCCTAACACAATGTGCATGAGGGAGTGGATGCTATCACAAATACAAAGGTAAGTGTATATCACTAGCTTGGTTTATCACAAATACAAATACAAAGATAAGTGTATCTTGGTGTCACGAACCCAAACCTAGGTAAAGATGTCAAGCTGCAAAAAGATGGTTTGTGCGATAAATCCTGTCCTTGAGGACATCGATTACCAATTTGCACTGAAACATTGTCTTAGCTCCCACATGAAATCACCTCAAGGCAAAGAAGGTGACATTGAACATGATACACCTATATGATATGCCGTATATATGATACACCTAACACATTTTTTTGCATTTTCTTTCAATTTATATTCCTTCATTTTTAATTTACAAGTTTTTTAGTCCTAATTTTTTGCCAATTTAGGTTTTTACAATTCCAATATATATTTTCTTAAGTCCTAACACAATGTGCATGAGGGAGTGGATGCTATCACAAATACAAAGGTAAGTGTATATCACTAGCTTGGTTTATCACAAATACAAATACAAAGATAAGTGTATCTTGGTGTCACGAACCCAAACCTAGGTAAAGATGTCACGCTGCAAAAAGATGGTTTGTGCGATAAATCCTGTCCTTGAGGACATCGATTACCAATTTGCACTGAAACATTGTCTTAGCTCCCACATGAAATCACCTCAAGGCAAAGAAGGTGACATTGAACATGATACACCTATATGATATGTCGTATATATGATACACCTAACACATTTTTTTGCATTTTCTTTCAATTTATATTCCTTCATTTTTAATTTATAAGTTTTTTAGTCCTATTTTTTGCCAATTTAGGTTTATACAATTCCAATATATATTTTCTTAAGTCCTAACACAATGTGCATGAGGGAGTGGATGCTATCGCAAATACAAAGGTAAGTGTATATCACTAGCTTGGTTTATCACAAATACAAATACAAAGATAAGTGTATCTTGGTGTCACGAACCCAAACCTAGGTAAAGATGTCACGCTGCAAAAAGATGGTTTGTGCGATAAATCATGTCCTTGAGGACATCGATTACCAATTTGCACTGAAACATTGTCTTAGCTCCCACATGAAATCACCTCAAGCCAAAGAAGGTGACATTGAACATGATACACCTATATGATATGCCATATATATGATACACCTAACACATTTTTTTGCATTTTCTTTCAATTTATATTCCTTCATTTTTAATTTATAAGTTTTTTAGTCCTAATTTTTTGCCAATTTAGGTTTATACAATTCCAATATATATTTTCTTAAGTCCTAACACAATGTGCATGAGGAAGTGGATGCTATCGCAAATACAAAGGTAAGTGTATATCACTAGCTTGGTTTATCACAAATACAAATACAAAGATAAGTGTATCTTGGTGTCACGAACCCAAACCTAGGTAAAGATGTCACGCTGCAAAAAGATGGTTTGTGCGATAAATCATGTCCTTGAGGACATCGATTACCAATTTGCACTGAAACATTGTCTTAGCTCCCACATGAAATCACCTCAAGCCAAAGAAGGTGACATTGAACATGATACACCTATATGATATGCCATATATATGATACACCTAACACATTTTTTTGCATTTTCTTTCAATTTATATTCCTTCATTTTTAATTTATAAGTTTTTTAGTCCTAATTTTTTGCCAATTTAGGTTTATACAATTCCAATATATATTTTCTTAAGTCCTAACACAATGTGCATGAGGAAGTGGATGCTATCGCAAATACAAAGGTAAGTGTATATCACTAGCTTGGTTTATCACAAATACAAATACAAAGATAAGTGTATCTTGGTGTCACGAACCCAAACCTAGGTAAAGATGTCACGCTGCAAAAAATGGTTTGTGCGATAAATCATGTCCTTGAGGACATTGATTACCAATTTGCACTAAAACATTGTCTTAGCTCCCACATGAAATCACCTCAAGGCAAAGAAGGTGACATTGAACATGATACACCTATATGATATGCCATATATATGATACACCTATATGATACACATTTGATCAAACAAGATTCCAACTTGCCTATTCATAAGCCCCTGGTACCTTGGACACATTCGAAAAAGGTCTATTCATTGTAGAGTACGTAAATAGTAAAGCAAATGACAAAATGTTAATACAAGGGGTCGAGTAACACAATGCAAATAAAACCACGTGAAAGGAAAAAGTTTTTTGAGAAATTGGAAAAAAGAATCACCTGATTTGGACAACAAATGCGAAATCTAAACACGTTTAACGTTTTTACAATGAATCAAAATAAAAAAGATGAACACTATGAACCCGGCGCCGACAAGTGGGTCCCTCATGTCAGTGGCACACCCTTTTTCCACTTATTTTTTTGTAATTTTTGCCAAAATTTGGCTTGGCGCTCGCATGCAGCCATTTATCGCCTAATACCCCGCCCATTATGCAAACAAAACGAATCTTAACCTCCCCACTTCCTCATTATCCTCCCCATCTCCTCCAATCCTTTCCTTTCCCTCCTCCAACTCGGTTCCCGATCTGCACCCGCCGCCGCCGCTTGTCTTCGCCGTCGCGCCGTCATTGGAGGGGCGCCAGTGCAGGACAGGCCGCACCCGGAGGCCGCCGCGACGTGCCTTCCCACTACCGGTGCTCAAACCTCAAGGACTAATAGACTTCCTCTTCGTTAGAGTTACGGCAACCCTAGGGCCATTGATCTATTCACTTTTCACTTACGAAAGAGTAATGCATGTACCTGTGTGTCTATGTAGTTAACTTGTTCAATGTAGCTGGACTGTAGATTGCATCAATGGAGACTCAATCGATGTCACCTGCGTTCAACATGCCAACACCTGCTTCATTGTCCAGACCCAAGGCGACGATGTCGCTTTTTCAAACACCTTCGTCCAGGACGGCGACACCTCCTGCCGATGAAGATGGAGGTGATGGCAGCCAATCACAAGAAAACCTCTGGCGTTCCACTCAGGACAACGACAGGTAACTGCACAATGTCTGTCTGGATGCTATTGCAATGATTTAGAATTCGACAAATTACTTCAATAATAGTGAGATCCTTCAATAAACGGTAGTGAGATGCTTCAATAAGATGAAGGCCACATTATTGCCATTCTCAAGTTGTTCCTTCTTTAAATATTGTTTAGGGTGTGCTTATGTTTCTCATTACATTCTGTGATATCTCGGAACAAACATGGACTGTTTCTTTCACTTGCAAGGGGGCACCGGGGGGCAACAATTTGCTCAGTATACAATAGCCAGGGACGACCTCACGTTTGGTAACTTAATAACAATGAAATCAAATTTGGGGTATGGTACCAGGGACTACTTGTACTACAAGAGGAGAAGTGGTAACTCTGTAGCAACACTAAACGAGATCGAATATGATGTCGATGCAAATGCAATGATATCAAGTAATGCAGAGGAGAGGGAGGTCAGATTAGTATTGTCAAGGGATCAAATAACAGAGCGAACTGTGGACATAACACCCATTAAATTGCCAAGAACTGTGGCATCAAATAGTGAACATTCCATAGATGAGTCACTTGATGATTACAAGGTGTGGCTTAAAAATATGCATAGACAAGGCCAAGGCATGGGTAAGTTATGTTGCGGCCCTATTATGAATTGTTATATTATATTATATTATATTATATTGCAATGGCCAGATCACTAATAGCAGCATGGCTTTCGTAGATTTTGAAGATATATACAGGGATGACACAGTCAAGACTCACAAAGAATGGTTAAGGGTGCAAGGACAACTAGATCAAATTAGTAATATATACCTTCTTTTCCCAAAATGTCAACCAACTTATTATTAGTCCTTCACAATACATTTATAGTTTACACTTGTGACCTATTGTCTGCAGGTGCATATGACAACCCTACAAATCAGATAGATTTACTAAATTCAAGTCAAGATAGCAATCCAACACCACCTCTGAACCAGCCATCACATGCTCGGCGTGAGAAAACACAGGGAGATAGTAAGTGATGCTTATTGTGATTTTATTTTGATGTTCAATTCAGTTTTCCCTATGTAAATGATTTTGTTTAATCTCTTGCACTGTATATTGTTTCGATGGACAAGACTCCCAAAAGAGGAAGGCATGAGGTACTGTGAAAGGATTGGTAGCCAGCCACAAGAGATCCAAGCAGGGCAGTCAGAAGCTTAAAGTCCAATTCTCTACACGTGGAGGAGCTATAGGTGAGAACGCACGCACATTTGCTGATGAAATAGTAGTGTACACAAGGAAAAAAGCACCACTCATTGGGGTGAGAACATGGAAGGATATCCACCAAGATGTCAAATATTCAATAGTATCTGATATGATGGTAAGTTTCTGATTTGTTTTTGCTAGCATACACAGTTTTGTTACAAAATTAGTTAAGAAGTGACCTAGAATTTATGTTTTATATGTTGAACAACATAAGTGGGACATTGAGAATAACGAAGAAAACAGGAAAAAAATATGGACCATCGCTAATGAGCGTTACAAAGGATGGCGAGCAACATTAAGTGCTACGTACAGGGCATACACCACCTATGAGGAGAGAATGAGACATAAGCCAGAAGAGTTGGACATTGTTGAATGGCACTATCTGGTTTTGTATTTTGGCAAGACAAGTTTTCAGGTTTGATGGCCTTTACTTTATTCTTGCCATTTGCACTTGATGAAATAAAGGCTGTGTTTTGGTACATTGCAATATTTTTTTATAATCAACTCCTTGTGCAGAGGGTTAGTTGCAAGAATTCTCAGAAACGGCAGAATGTAAAGGTACACCATTGGGCAGGATCAAAGACTTTTTCTCAATGTGGCTTTGAGAAGGTAATAACTTCATAAGCACATGACCATGCTTCCTTACCTTTTGAAATATCGCTAATTTGTTACATTCTTGCCTAATTAGAGGGACCCAATAACTGGTGATGAGCCAAATGATTTGGAGCTTTTCATGATCACGCATAGTAAGAATGGGCAATGGACAAGCCAAGAATCTAGGGATGTCTATGTGAGTATATAACAGTTTGTACAAACCTTATTAACTGATGCAAAGTGACCGCCTACAAAATCATTTTCAATTAACTACTTCAATTGTCCTCCTTTGTTAGGATAATGCATGCAGCAAAATTTCAGAGAGGGAAACAGATGGAGAAGCACTAATCATCTCAGATGTGGAGCAAAATTAGATTTTCCAGTCAGCCTACCAGGAAACAAGAAACTGCAAATCAACCAAGATCTATGCTAATGGATACTTGGCAAAATACCCAACTAGAAGGCAACTACTGTCTGAGGATTACCAGTACCAAGTGCGTCAGGAATCAGCACTAGCCGAAGCATTTTCAAAGCTACAAGAGAGATTAGAATCTCAAGAGGCTGAAAGGGAAGCCAAAAGGGAAGAACATAGGCGTCAGATGGAACAAATGATGAAGGCAAGGGAGGCCGATAGAGAAGCTCTTAGGCAAGAGTTTATGGCAATGATGTAAGGAACACATGTACAAGCATCAATACAACAGGTAAAAGTCAGCTACAAACCATGCATCATTTTCGTAGTTTCAAACTCCACTCATGATTTTTCTGACCAAAATTAAAATGCAGGCTAACAAAGATGGGGGACAAAATGCAGAGGTTGTTGCTACAACAAACATGGATGAAGAAAATATAAATACAGAAAGTGAAGAAATATCACATCAGCATGTAGTTTGAGAACTGAAGAGTGTTTAATGTTGTCATGTGATAGTCCTTAGTATGAGGCATAATTTTCCCTCCATCTATTGATTTGTAGGAAAACCAAGATAGCATCCCACCACAAACACAACTCGAAGCTACAACAGCGGCAGGTACAAGTAATGGTCGCACAACTAGAAATAGTGCTGCGAATAAGACTCAAAATGGCCAAAACAAAGGAGGGGATACGATAGTTAGTTTTACTACTACTAAAGCACTGAGGGATGCTGCGGCTAAGAAACGAGCATTATCCAAAAGGAATCAACAACCTGGCAAAGCACAGGTGATTTTTGACTCCACTACCTGTGAATATTTCTGAATCAGATTTAGTTGGCTAGTTCCTGTTACTGTAAAGTGAAATGAAACTTAGCTGAATACTAAGTTTCTGTTTGATGAATATACCAATGTTAATGATTGTTTTAGGAGCAAGATAGAGTTTGAGTGGAGCGCACAACTGATGGACGGTCAATGTCAAGCCAACCTTTGCTAAAGTGCTACACATAGCTTATTACATTTTGAACTATTCAAAGTAGCTACTGTGCGTCAGATACCTTATATGTTTCAGTTATTGTGCGTGTGTTATCAACTAAGTTTGACATTGGATGTGGTTTCATTAATGAGTTGTACGAACAAAGCATATTTTGGATTAATGGATGTCTAAATGCTTCTTTCATCATATATTGTTCGGCATGCAATTATTGTTTAAAGCAAACAGAGCGTTGCAATATGGACTATCGACAAAAATAATTTGGCGTTGCAATATATGATATAGCAACAAACAAATGGTGTTGCAAAAAACATCATACCAACGGAATAGTGGCCGTTGCAATAGAGTCTCCAAACTGTAGCAACACAATAGTTAGCGTGGCAATAGAGGATCCAACAATAGCAACCAGTATTGATCATTGCAATAGAGAGGCAACCTCTAGCAACCGAACATTTACCGTGGCAATAGACGAAGGCACCTATAGCAACCACAATGTTTAGTGTTGCAAAAGAGAGGCTACCTCTAGCAACCAAATATTTATTGTGGCAATAGACGGTTCCACCTATAGCAACCAGTATTGATCGTTGCAATAGAGAGGCTACCTCTAGCAACCAAATATTTATCGTGGCAATAGACGGTTCCACCTATAGCAACCACTGAGATAGCGTGGTAATAGAGGGTCCATCTATTGCAATGCTATTGATGCGTGGCAATAAGGTCTATTGCAACACCCAATATCATTGCTAGTGCACCTATTGCCACGCTTTGGGTACGTGGCAATAGGTATTTCTGGCAACACCGGCTGTGCACCATGGTTGCCTATACTATGGGTTGCAACACTAGATGGTGTTGCAACAACACTCCTTGGTGTTGCAATAGGGGAAAACCTATTGCAACACCAAAATGAGTCGTTGGGCAAACCTTTTGCCACGGTTACTATGGCAATGCCTGCCAATGAAAAAAAAAGTGTTGCAATTTTGTCTATCGCAACCATTTTTGGTATATTGCAATGCTTTTAGGCCGTTGCATCAGGGGTAAAACCTTGTAGTGGTGCCTTGATGACTTGTATATAGTCTTGTTGGATTGCTCTTGACACTTGCACCCATTCTTCAAGATCATCTTCAACCTATGAATCTCTTTGTCTTTCTTCTCTAGCACAACAAGGTTAGTTGCATATGCATTTACATTAATTTTATAGCATCTTTTACAACCATTACTAGTGGAGGTATTAGAGTCTTTGGTTGCCTTAGGAGAAGTTGAAGTGTTAGCCCAAAGAGTACTATAGTTTAGCTCAAGATTTTGGTATTTTTCTTCCAAGCTTGTAAGGCTTTCTTGAGCTATACTCTTCTCATTCTTGAGGCTAGCTACTAGATCATTAACCGAGGAATGTTCCTTAGTCAATTTCCCAATTGAGTCATTGGCTAAAACAATTCAATAGTTAACTTTTCAACCTTCATCTTTTCCTCGGCGATTATGTCTCCTTGCTTCAAGTGCAAGGTTCAAGTGCATGGCTAACTTTTCAACCTTGCTTCAAGTGCAAGGTTCTTGTCTCTCTCTTGAGTGATTATGTCTCCTTGCATCTCCAAGCATCTATCCCTCTTCTCTAATTTCTTCATTAGCATTTTTATTTTAGTGTAGGCCTTTTTACCAAATTTCTTTATCATGGTTGCTTCAAGTTCTTCTATGTTCTCATCACAACTATCATACTCATCACTAGAGGGATCGGATGAGACATGTACCTTCTCCCCCTTAGCCATGAGGCAAGTTGGAGTGTAGTATTCATTGTTGATAAGGTTGGAGAAGAGCCTTGGTGATGAAGATAAGTTGGGAAAGAGTTTTGATGGTGAAGTTGAGTCGGGGAAGATCATGGTCGGTGACGAAGAGTGGTGGATGGCAATGTTTGTGGCTCCCTTCTTCTTTTTCTCATCATCACTTGAGTCACTCTCATTTGACTCCCAGTCTTCACCAAGATGAGCTTCACCTCTCTTCTTACCTTTGTTCTTCTTGTCTTCATCCTTGTCGTGCTTGTGCTTCTTCTTCTCACTAGGACAATCAGCTATGAAGGGACTGGTTTGACCACAACCATGGCAAAACATCTTCTTGTTCCTTCTCTTCCCATCACCGTAAGTCTTCCAGTTGCTCTTCTTCTTTATGAACTTTCTAAAGTTTCTAATGATGAGTGCAACTTCTTCATCGGACTCTTCTTCTTCACTTGAGGAATCATTCTTCACTTTCTTGTTCTTCTCTTGACTAGAAGATTTGCCTTCATGAGCTTGAGTTGCCTTTAGGGCTGCATTCTTGTTGTATCCCATTGCATTAGGATTTTGATTGTGAGCATTGATTGCATCTTCATCTAGACACTCATGATGCTTGAGCTTTAAAAGAACTTCTTGGGGTGTCATCTCATCATAATCGGGCCTTTCCATGATCACAAATGCTAGCATGTCGTTCTTGGCTCTATAGGTTCTCAACATATTTCTAGCAACCTTGTTGTCTTCCCATTCGGTGCTTCCAAGAGCTCTTATGCGGTTGACCAATGCCATAAGCCTATCAAACATGGATTGTGTTGTTTCATTTTGCAAGAACACACATCTTTGTAATTCACCATGAAGTAACTCAATGTTGCCTTTTCTCACACTCTTATCTCCTTCAAATGACACTTTCAAAGTATCATAAATCTGCTTTGCACTTTCCATTCCATTCACCTTTCTAAACTCATCCGGACCTAGGCTTGACACAAGCAATGCTATGGCTTGTGCATTTTGATGGAGATTGTGCACTTCTTCTGGAGTTATCTCTCTATCTTCATTGGTAGGAATCATCACACCAACATCTACAACTTCCCAAAGTCTGCCAATGTTGACGGAAGGAGTATGTAGAGGTAAACCTTTGATGAGTTGTCCATAGTCAAAGTTCACGTTTGAATATATTCCCTTTCCATGAGCATGCTCACCGGCTCCAACATCACTAGCGGCATCTTTGTTTGCTTCATTCTTGCCACTTGTTGGATCATTCTTGCCACTTATTACATCATCAACCTTCTAGCTTAATTCTTCCTTCATCTTGCTCATCTCATCTTGCATCTTCTTCATTTCATCTTGAAAAAACTTGACTTGAGCAGCCATCAACTCTTCAGCTATCTTCTTGGCCATCTCAGCGGCATCAGCTTGCATCTTCTCGGACTCTGACATTGTTTCTTCTCATGCGGTGAAGCGCTAAAAGAAGTCCTTGCTCTGATACCAATCGAAAGGATCTAAACAATGCCTAGAGGGAGTGAATAAGCGTATCTAAAGGATTCTACACAAAACTCAAAGTCACTTGTCAGCAACTGTCGAAAGTTCCGATAGTTTGGGTCGGAACTCCCGACGTCGTCAGAAGTTCTGGCGCAAACTGTCAGAAGTCCCGACGCCTACGGGAAATGTAGTACAAGTGCTAAAATGAATTTTGTGACTTCAATAACTTACAATCTCACTTCCTAGTGGTAAGGTAACATGTTGGGGTTGCTCCTTTCATGCCAAAAGGTAACCACTCCGTAGATCAAGTTAAAACCCTAAGAAAATCTTTGGGGAGGAAGAGACACACAAGAATAAAAGTGATAGCACAAGTCTCAACAACAATAAGCACAAGGGACACAAGGATTTATCCTGAGGTTTGTCAACCCCACAAAGGAGCTCCTACGTCCTCATTGTTGAGGTGACCATAAAGGTCGGAGTCTCTTTTAGCTCCTTGCCTCTCTCAAAGCAACCACAGAGGTCACTCGAGCTTTCCACAAAGAAATCGAGGGTAATACAAACTTTCCAAGGCTCTTCCATAAGATGGAAGCCCGTGGGCGATGCCTAGCCGGCTAGGGGCAAAGCCCCAAGAGTAATAGATGCAAATCCAACCAGCTTGATGAAGAAATCGAGTGCTCAAGCTTGCTAAAGTGATGCTCTCGCTCAATCCACTCTCCTTTCACTCAAAACCCTAGGAGAATCGAAGATTGGAGCAAACGGGAGAGGAGAGGGGAGTCTTGAATGATTGGGAGTTATTTTGACTGTGAGTAGGTTGCAATGAATGAGTGAGTCACGGTTAGAAGAGAGGAGAGAGCTATTTATACTCAAGGTAGAAATCTAACCGTTCAGATCTACGTCGGAAGTTACGACACAGATCTCGGGACTTCCGACCTATAAAGAAAACACTATTCATAACTAGGTCAAAGTCACTATGAGCAGGTCAACGTCGGAACTCCCAACGGACGTCGGCACTTCCAATGGTAGGGACTCCTGACGTATGTCGGGACTTCCGATGAGAGCGGTCAGCGAGCCAGCCAAGGTACAGATGTTGGGACTCCTGACCTGAGTCGGGACTTCCGACCATCGGGAGTTCCGACTCATGTCAAGACTTCCGACAGCCACAGTCACCGCACAGGCTAAGTGACTGGGCATCGGGACTTCCAACACCAAAAGTCTCAAAAAGATATTCTATGTGCTCATGAATTGCTAGAGTGTCTCTCTTCTGATTTTATTTTTATGCTTGAGCACTCTATCTTCCTCAGACCAACTAATTTTGCATCCCTCTTTATAGTGCGGTGGATCCTAAACTCAACAAAATATAAAATCTTTGGAGTGCGCTTTGAGTTCGTCCGCCTTTACAACTTTAAGAATTGAGCGATACCATTTTATCTTTATCAACTCTGAGTCTTTCATGGGACTAATAGCTGCGACATATCTTATTAAGATCACATTAGTCCCTAATTTGGATGTCATCAATATACCAAAACCCACATAGGGGGCAAATCCACTTTCACTTGTACTTCTTGCGCAACACTTGTTCTAGCCTTAATAGGCATAGTTGTGATTTTTTTGGTCAATAATTTAATATTATGACCCCTATGATCTAGCTTATGCTTATATTATCGTTATAAACACTGCTTATACATTTATGTATTCTGTCCATCCTTGTGCTCTAAAAGTTTATAGCCATGTGCTTGGATATCCAACCCGACGGCAACTGAGGTGATATTGTCGTGCTCTGTTTTTGTAACTTATATGTAAATTCTTATATACATAGCTGTAGGTGTGCTTTCAAAGGCATGACCATATCGCTTCATGTATTGTTTATGAGTGATATTTGGAGTATTTATGCTGCACGACTCATGTCTTCATTTAGAGGGTTCATGTTTAAAAGATTAATGAGTTAGTTTTGCTTATTAGACTTAAGAACAAATGTTCAAAGTGCATTCCTTATTGAACTTACTCTTGTTTGGAGTAACCCATATTTGTGTTAGGTTGTTCTTTAATTCTAGTTTGGTGCTTATTAATTTGGTTATCTTGCTTCCGTGTTATTTATGAACACAAAGGAGATATCAATTGATCCGTAGGAACACTTTGCCAATCCTATAGATAGTTTGGATTTGCTATTTTAGTATCAGATATACCATATAATGAAGTCTAAGCTGTTGTTAGACAGTCACACAGTGGCCAGAGGACACTGTAGTTGTCACGGAGCTTACTCCAGCTGGGATGCCCACTGAGAAGAAGGCCCAGATAAGAATGAGGAAGCTTGCTGGTTTGATTGCTAGACAAAGGATATCCTTGATCTTGCCTTCATTCAATGACCTAAGTGAAGAGGACAAGTGATCATTATTTGATGAGTGTGTCCAGCCTAGATTGGAGTTTCCATTTGCATTGAAGGATAGGGCGTTTAAGATGATGATGCAGATGGTAGCCAAAAGTTGGAGAACCCACAAAAGCGAGCTAGTACAATGTTTCGTCAGAAAAGGGTTGGATGCCATGGTGAAGCACCCATACATTCCGCGTCAAGATTGGGCAAAATTTGTGGAACTAAAGGAGAGCGAAGAAGCAAAGAAACAAGTGACAAATACAAGAAGCTTCAGGAGAGGAACAAGCATGACCACTGCCTGGGGACAGGAGGGTATGCTAGGATGGCCGAAAAGTGGGAGCAGGAGGATAGGGAATTAGCCGTCGCAGGCATAAGTAATCCTTGGAACAAATATCCTCCTGGTCGCCCTAGGAATTGGCTGCATGCACGGAGTACATTGGTTATTTCAGAAGATACTGCTGAGATTCGTTGGGCGACAGAAATAGCTAAAAGTGTCACTCGACAAATTTTAGAGAAGGAAGCAGAACTTCAAGCTTTAGGGCTCACTTTGGTCAGGGAAAGAGATGTGCTCACAGAAGTCTTGGACCAACCAGAACAGACAGGGCGCATGCGTGGTGTGTCTAGTTACTGTGGGTGGAAGTATTGGCCGGATTGCACCAGCATGTACAGAAAGAGGAAGCGTTCAAATGTGGATGTGGAAGCCATTAAAGAAGAAGTTATGAGCCAAGTGACACAAGAAGTTTCCACGTAGGTCACTAAGGATATCATGGACATGCTGCATGAACAAGGAGTGCCTTTGAGGTCACCTTCCAACACCCCTACCTCTATAGGTGGTCGGCAGAGCAGCTGTGCCTCAGTCTCAGATGCAGTCTGCAATGCTGCACAGTTGGACGAACTTGGTGGAATTCCAGATCCGAATGTTGTGGACCTTCTTATAGAGCCAACAGTGTGTACACTTGTAATCAACCCTGGAGGTAAAATGGAGGTAGTAGCAACAGGTCGTGTATTCCCAAAGCAAAATGAGCTATATTCACTTCCAGTACGGGATGGATATGTCGTTGTACATGTTGATTTTGTATATCCGGAACATGAGGGCATTGTGCTAAATCCGCCCCCAAGTGGTGAGATAACAATTCTTGGAGAGGCTCTATTCAAGAGGGTCCAGTGGAGTAGGTGTTGCATTGTGGTATCACCGAAGGTGCTCTCTTCTCAAAGATCACCAAGACCTCCACTGCCTGGCCATGGGTCAGACAAAAGCAATCTAAAGGACTTTTGTGACAGCTAGTGTTTCATCCTCACAAGATGGGACAGCAAAGAGTGCCACTATTGAAGACAAGTCAACTAAGTCCTCACGTGCTACAACGACACGTTCGTCAGCCCCTAGAAAAGCCAAGAGTGACACAGAACAGCAGGTGGGTGGCAAGCATAAGCAGCGGGAGGCGCAACCCACCAAGCCATCTAAGAGTGCCCATGTTGGAACTTTATGGATAAAGGCCAACCCTAAGTTCCAATTTGGACAGCTAATTCTATCAGCAACAGATGTTGAGAAGGCAGGACCTAGGTGTGTTGCTCTTCATGCCTACTACATGAAAGCATGTGCAGAGAATAGAATGGATGGGATAGTCGGTATGTTCAAGCGCCAGCATTTTGGGCGTGATTTAGAAACTGAGCCTTTCGTTGTGGGATTAGATGATTTGTTTGACCTCTTCACACTAGATGCATTGGATATGTCCATTCTTCACTGCTTGACACTGTAAGTACAATTTCTTATATTTTAGACTCATTCATTGTTGCGTAGGGATGCTCTTCATATATTTCCTTACTAAATTGCTTTTGTATGCTACTTTATTCCTAGATGCCTGATTGTAGAAGCTAGGGACACTTCTGTGCCGGTTGGCCTTCTTGATCCAAATCCATTGTCAATAGACAGCATGACCAGGGCTAGAGGTTTTAGCGTGTCATATCTAGAAAAAAGCCTAAAGAAACATGCCAAGAAAGACTATGTGATGTTTGCGCATAATTGTGGTGTGCACTGGATTGCTGTCATCATCATTCCCAAGTGGTAGAAGGTCTTGTACCTCGACTCCAATAGAGGCAGGAAGACAGATTTGAGTGGGTTGAAATCTGTGATAGATGAGTGAGTGTTTTCTAACCTACTATTGACACATGTGTTTCTTTGTTAATTATGTTATTCAAAGACAAAAAAATGTGACAACAACTCATGTCTGTGTAGGGCTTTTGGCAAATCCGTACCCAAAGCGAAGAACAGGCAGAAAAATGTTAAGTTGACCCATGCCACCAAATTTGCAGTAAGTAGTGCTTCACTTCCAAATGTGATCGAATTTGTGTTTCAATTCCCAAGCTTACCATGTGTGGACAACACTTGTGGGTTCTATATGGCCCACAACTTGATGCTTGTGATGGGGCAGACCAAATTGGATTCTCCTGAGGTACGACAGATATATATTTACTTATTAGTTGTTGTTTGACGTTGATTGTGACACTAAGATCCTCCAATGTTGAAAACTCCAAGGCTCAGCATCCCTGTCTTTTGGATGGTACTATACATTTATCTAGGAGGAAGTGTAGCCACCTTATGCTATTGTTTAACCACTGTCAGCTAGGATGTGTATGTGTGTTTATGTAGCTAAGTAGGTAACATGCATCCAAATAGGTAAGTAACACATAGGAAATATTTTTGAGAGGAACCTAAGTCAACTGAACAACTTGGATGAGCCTAAACTAAAGTAAGGAGACTAAACTTCAGGGTGTCCCAAAGGGTGACCAAAGTGATAGTCTAATGAGATTTTATTGGACGGATGGAAGACAGAGGACAAGAGGGAATTAATATCTAGTCTCTCACTTCGATGTCCTTTTTTTATTGTTACTGGAGCTTAAGTCACTAGCAATTTCTTTCATTCCGTTGAGGACGCCATAACAATCTCTAAGTTGATGTTTGTTGCTGATGTTTACTGCTGCTGCTGCTGGAATAGCCTTGTGCACAGTTAATGTGCTGCTGCTATCATCGCTGCATATATATTAGTCTTAATATATAGTTATGTGCTAGATAAATAGCCTTTTCCATAATATTTAGATGTATGTTTCAATGCACATAAACTAATTATGGAGCATCATCTTATGGCTACATTACAGGAATTTGAAGTGCTAACCACTCGAATCAACTTAGAGGACATTAGAGAGAAGATTGCCATGTTCATTGTGTCGCAGATCTTCGACCAAAAAGGCGAGTTTCATAAAGCAGTTGTTTAGATGCATTGGAATCATATGCACAGGACTTTGTATGGGTGTGGGAGCTTATCTGTTTGGTTTGAGCTATTGTGAATCTGTTTAATTTGTTTGTGTGATGAACACATCAATAACAATTTTTGTTCTTATTAAGTGAACAATTTTGAAATGTGATGTCATTTTTGTGATATCTGCATGTCTGGTTTATATGTATATATTAATTGTGATATCAGTGGTCTGCTTTGGGTAGACCTGTGTAGTTGCAGACACGTCTGTGGTAAATAAATACTACAGACCTGCGCTAAGTATACACGTCTATAGTATTCTTCGTAATGCAGACAAATGTAACGAATGAGCGTCTGTAGTATTCTGAAACTCTGCAAACGCATTGCGAGAACGAGTGTATGTAGTATTCTGAAAGTTCACAGACACGTTTTAAGAAGGCACGTCTGTAGTTTTCTGAAAGTCTATAGACGGCTTGTTACAACACGCGTCTGTAGTATTCTTAAACTCTTCAGACACGTTGTGACATAGCGCGTCTGTAGTATTTATTGTACTACAGTCGCTCAGACACATAGCGTGTCTGTAGCATTTGAAAACCTACATACGCTTTTCGGTAACAAACGTCGGAATTGACTTTTATTACAGACGCGTGTTCAGTTTACTTCAGACGCGCGTTTGCATTCACTCAGACGCCTGTACATAAGACGCGTCTGCATTAGTACATTGCGCGTCTGTAATAAGATCTTATTACAGACGTCTTATTACGAACGAGCTTTTTTGCATCTGTACTGTCTCTTAACGCGCGTCTGTGATGTGGTTTTTTACATAGTGGTACTCCGATCAAACCGTTTTGCCATGGGGTTTCTGCGCCGCCGCCACCATGGCTTCATGCCGGCCTCTGCCGCCGCTAGGTTTTGCCCGTCGCTAGGTTTTGCCGTATCTAAGTTTGGCCGCTATGTTTGCCGTGGATGGCTGCCGGCGCGCGGTCGCGCGGTGCTATCCTGGTGCCTGCGTTAGCTGCTGATGGTGTCGCGCGGTGCTATCCTGGCCGCTATGTTTGATCGGTGCTATCCTGGTGCCTGCGGTACCTGCTGATGGCCGGGAGATCGATCGAGATAGAGCATAGCTGCAGCTAGCGTGTAGCAGCAGCTAGTAGCCAGCCATGCTGTTGGCCTACGTCCTCATCTTCCTCCTCTACCTGTCCTATTTTCATTAGCAAGCATTTTTATCTTGTGATTATGTGTACATGTGTTCGATCTGTGGCCGGCTGCATGGCACTGTAGTGCATGGCACTGTGCCTGCTTGGCTTGTCTGAAATCAGCAAGCATTTTTATCTATATTCTGTGTTCTGTGTTGATGGCTTTGCAATCAGCAGTCATGTCAAAATTCAGCTACTGTTCCTAATCCTGATTGCTACCTGCGGTTGCCGCTGATGCCTACTCCCTCGGTTCCATTGAGTTTGTCGTTTGAAAACCGTGCCCCCCTCACAATCCCGGTTCTCGAGCGACAAACTCAATGGGACGGAGGGAGTACCTGCTAATGCCTACCTGCTGCTGCCGCCTGATGCCTCTTTTGACATGAATGCTGATTGCCTGCATTGCATATGTGTTCGTATATACAAAAGGAGGACCAATTTTTTAGAAGTCAAATATTAGGAACTATTGAAGATGACCTTTTTTTTCTCCTAAAACCTTTTTAAGAGTTGAGAAACATGAACTTTTTAGGAGGAATATTTAGAGAACTGTTGGAGATGCTCTCACATGGGGGTGTCACATCGAGTGTTCAGATAGTAATAAAAAAACAAATTACAGGAGTGATCCGCGAGACGAATTTATTAAACCTAATTAATCCGTCATTAGCAAATGTTTACTGTAGCACCACATTGTCAAATTATGGACTAATTAAGCTTAAAAATTCATCTCGTAAATTAGTCTCAATCTGTGCATTTAATTTCGTAATTAGTCTATATTTAATACTTCATATATGTATCAAACATTCGATGTGACAGGGCTAAACTTTTGCTTGAGGAAAACAAACACAGCCAGGCAAGCCATACTTGCGTTGTTGCCTTGGCACAACGGCTGGCACCGCTAGACTACGGGAATCAGTGGCTTTGCCGAGTGCCAGAGGCACTCGGCAAAGCCCAATTTGCATTCGGCAAAGGCTTTGCCGAGTGCTGCACTCGGCAAAGAACACTCGGGAAATAACCCGTCGGCAAAGGCGTCTTTGCCGAGTGTCTTTTGTCGGGCACTCGGCAAAGCCTTTGCCGAGTGCCAACACTCGGCAAAGTTGAAACCGAAAAAAACCCGAAAAAAATGGGAATTTTTACCCAAAAAAATGGAAATTTTTTTTTATCGATGGAGGCCCCCACCGGCCATCGCCCACCCATCTCCGACATTTTTCGCGTGAATTAAATGGCTACGCGGCCGACGCGATTCGAACCTGAGACCTCCCGCTGTGCACGTACCTCCTCTACCACTACACCACTCTCACTTGTGTCTGGATTCCGCTTTAGTTCCCAATATATTATACTAAACCGAGTGTAAATTGCATGTTTGAGGCCCTAAACGAATTCAAATAAAAAAGTTGTAAACTACAAAGTTTCATAACTTTTCGAGATCTACACTTTTGGTTTAGGAGGTTTTTCCATCCGAGGTCGTTTACAAAATTTGAATTTTGAAATTTTGAAATTCAAATGTAGTTTTGCATGACAAGATGTTTTCAAATCAAAAAGTTGTCAACTATAATGTTTCATAACTTTTCGAGATCTACAGAGTTTATTTTGGTTGTTTTTTCATCCGAGGTCGTTTGAAAAGTTCGAATTTTAAAATTTTGAAATTCAAATGCAGTTTTGCATGACAAGATGTTTTCAAATCAAAAAGTTGCCAACTACAATGTTTCATAACTTTTCGATATCTACAGAGTTTATTTTGGTTGTTTTCCCATCCGAGGTCGTTTACAAAATTTGAATTTTAAATTTTTGAAATTCAAACGCAGTTTTGCATGACAAGATTTATTTCAAATCAAAAAGTTGTCAATTACAAAGTTTCATAACTTTTCGAGATCTACAAAGTTTATTTTGGTTGTTTGGTCATCTGTTCATCCGACATGGTCGTTCTAACATTGTTCACAAATCTTATATATCTCTCTTGTAGTTTCATAAACTACAAGAGAGATATGTTAGATTTGTGAACAAATTTACTTTCACTTTGTCATATGAAGAAAAGACCAAAACAAACATTGTACATCTTGATGAGTTATACAACTTTGTAGTTGAAAACTTTTTTATTTGAATTAATTTACTGCTTCAAAATATGCTTTGAAATTTTCTTTGCTGAGTGTCAAAAAAATAACACTCGGCAAAGAAGCTCTTTGCCGAGTGTAAAAAAAAACACTCGGCAAAGAAGTTTTTTTTGCCAAGTGTAAATTGCATGTTTGAGGCCCTAAACGAATTCAAATAAAAAAGTTGTAAACTACAAAGTTTCATAACTTTTCGAGATCTACACTTTTAGTTTAGGAAGTTTTCCCATCCGAGGTCGTTTACAAAATTTGAATTTTAAAATTTTGAAATTCAAACGCAGTTTTGCATGACAAGATGATTTCAAATCAAAAAGTTGTCAATTACAAAGTTTCATAACTTTTCGAGATCTACAAAGTTTATTTTGGTTGTTTGGTCATCTGTTCATCCGACATGGTCGTTCTAACATTGTTCACAAATCTTATATATCTCTCTTGTAGTTTCATAAACTACAAGAGAGATATGTTAGATTTGTGAACAAATTTACTTTCACTTTGTCATATGAAGAAAAGACCAAAACAAACATTGTACATCTTGATGAGTTATACAACTTTGTAGTTGAAAACTTTTTCATTTGAATTAATTTACTGCTTCAAAATATGCTTTGAAATTTTCTTTGCCGAGTGTAAAAAAAATAACACTCGGCAAAGAAGCTCTTTGCCGAGTGTCAAAAAAAAAACTCTCGGCAAAGAGGCTCTTCGCCGAGTGTTAAAAAAAACACTCGGCAAAGAGCCTCTTTGCCGAGTGTCAAAAAAAACACTCGACAAAGACGGCTTTGCCGAGTGCCCGAAAAACAACACTCGGCAAACCACCTGGCACTCGGCAAAGAGTCGGTCTCCGGTAGTTAGCTAGTCGTACCTGTTGTCCCCGTGCCATGTAGTGTTGTACTATCCTTTTGACCATTTGTTAATTTTGAGCTCAATTATATCCAAACTTGAAAACAACCAAAGTTGTGGAACCGGAGTACAATTTATATTCTTTTAATCCCGAAGAATTTATAACACTTGATGCATGGTGAAGAGAGGCTAAAGATCACCAAACACTTGATACTAGTACATTTGTTCTTTGATCAGCTGATTCCATAAATCATCTCAAATGATCCGATGAGATCTCAACGTGTCAGCATCTAGTAAGGCTGGACGAGCCAGGTTCAGATAGCTCAGCCTGGCAGCACTGCTCCATGGCAACGCTAACGCCAACGTCGTCGGCCAAGAACTCACTCCACAGCCACTGCTGCCCGCCCAACCCCTCTGCCGTCGTCGCTGCCGCCGCGCGGACCGACGACGATGACGGCCGCACATTGTCGGGCATGGTCGTCGTCATCGGGTTGCCGGAGCTGCAGCAGGGAACGCTGCTGCTCCCATTGCCGCTGCTGTTGCTTGGGCTGGGGCTGACGCCGTCACTGCCGGGGACGTGGTGGCTCAGGCTCTCGACGTCGCCCACGCGGACGCCGGTGATGAGGAAGCGCCGGTGTGACGAGACGTGGACGCCCGCGGCGTGGACGGCGACGTCGCAGGGCCGGCACAGCAGGGCGCGGTCCTCCAGGCAGAAGAAGTAGCCCGTCTTCTCCTGGCAGCACCAACATCAGGCAGAAGAATTCGTGACCTTTTTTTTTTACCGCGCGCAAATTTATCTACGGTGACTCGGTGTTTAATTATTCAGAATCATAATAATACTAGTAACATTGGTTGCGGGACCGCTAATATTGCGTATTTATAACATGTCAGTGGTAATAGGCCGTTGTGCATCACCAATTAAACGATCGTAGCAAGTAGCGTGACAAGATCACGTGCAAAGATATCCCATCAGATACGGAGTACGTACGGGTTGTGATATCATCGCTGTATGTACTTCTCATGCGCTGCAGCTTTCAGGACACTGGAGCACATTGGATGAGAGAGGCAACAACAAACAACCAGCAGGCAAACCTTTCTTTCATGTAACTAACAAGAAATTTTTATGAAGAAATGGGTATCCTCATCAGCTGAAAATCGGCTCGACTAACAAAAGAAAACTCCATACTTGTACCCTTTCTGTTCCAAAATAATGTTGGGTATGATGTTTTTTTTTAGTTTTATATCATACGTCAATCATCTTTAATTTTGAACAAATTCATAGAAGTGTTCATCAACACATCTACACCATTAAATTAGTTTAAGAAAATCTAGAATAAAATATATTTTGATGGTAAATTATGTGGCATTATAATTATATATGTTAACATAGTTTTTATAGTTTAATTAAATTAGGAAAAGTTTGACTAATTAGGACAAAACTTAAAACACCTTAATTTTTTAAGTAAAAATTACTTTTTTTCCTTTGATGAAGTAAATTTTACATGGGACTGCTCCATGCATGCTGCTATACAAGGCCAGTGCAACCTGGCCTTTTGCTGCCGCTAATTGATCGCCTGAAACCTCATTCGGCCGAGCGCCTATACAAGCTACAACGCCGGCCGACGGCAGTTAGCTGGAATTAGGATACTACGTAACACGACGTATATACCTGGCAGATGTCACAGGCGGGGTGACCGCCGTCGACGATGGAACTGGGCGAGGGATGAGCGGTGGACGACGGGAGCAGCGCGATGCGGTGGTGCCTGCCGGCGAGCTTGTTGGCGGAGTGGACGGCGGCGTCGCAGCTGCGGCAGAGCGCGGCCTCGTCGGCGCAGCACAGCACCGCCGCCTCCGCGCGCTCGCACGCGTCGCACCCGATCTTCATGCGAGAGAGAGAGATGGAGGAGGAAGTTGCTGGAGAAACAAAGGAGGGTACTGCTCGATCGTTTTTTGGTGGAAGTAATAAAAGCCCGTCTTAAAATATCTCGATGTGTGCCCGGCACTCTCTGGTACTCTCGCCGCTGCTCCCGTGGTGCGTGCGGTTTCTACGCGCGTGCATGTATGTAGGTCCACTTCTTAATTTTCGTGTTCACCACGGCACGAGTTGTCTCAAAACCATTTGTGCTTTTTATCAATTTGATCTGATGATGCATAACTTCGATGATAAATTTTGATCTTGCTACATTGTAAAGGCTGAATACCTACTAGAGTCCTTCAAAGCACACATCATTAACACCACCCCCCCCCCCCCCCCCCCCAAACCTCTCTTGTGATCCGTTCTTAACAATGAATCATCGAAAGAAGAAAAAATCATGGTTAACCTTCATAATATTGGACCAAAAGATGAGTCACATGATTTCTACTAAACTTAAATTAAAGATTTAGATGAAAGATATTTTTGCTAGCAATGATTAATTGCCAGAGCATCTCCAAGAACTATACCTTGTGCACTAGTGAGCCGTCCTCACTGTTAAATGCCCTTGTGCACACTCTAGAAACATATGCGGAATATGTGATGTCTATATTTAGAAATCCAATTAAAGAGGCTGCAGGGTATTTTTTATCAAAATGTATATTCCTATCAATTAGAAAGGATTTAAAAAGGCCCTTGGAGTTGCTCGTAAATGCCATCAGATGTGAGGAGTCTAAAAAGCCATTTACTCAATAAGGCAATGATCATGGTGCAAGATATATCTTTTTCTTATGTTCATCTGCTTGCCGGTACAATTTAGACTCAAAATAATCCAGTTTTTTAGGAATCCCTTGGGTATGGAAAAAATAAATCATATACCAATCCATGTGCATATAATATAACTCTCATGTTAATTAATTTTCAGCATAAATCCAGTGTGCAGACCGGCTCTCAATATGAAGGCATGCACATGCATGGTCCTATATTATATCTTTCTCTTAGATCTTCCCAAAGTGACAAAAAAAAACGACCCGTCTAAAAATGAATAATGGCATTCAACGATCAACAATGGCCAAATATGATGAACAAATCTTCTGGAAATCAAGTACTCCCTCTGTCTTGTAATACGGTGTATTCAAGGAATTTTTAAGACAAATTAAGAGAGAACATAAAAGACGAATGTATCCTCATTTTATTTCATAATCAGATACTATCATCAACGTGATTAATGATAATTGATTGATAAATAAAAAATATTTAATGCAAAACTAGGTTTTGCCCCCTAGAATGCCTTATATTTGACGATAAATTTTGAATGCTAAAATGCACTATGTTACAGAACGGAGGGTGTATATGTCATACAGATAATCCTGACCGAATATATGACAAATAAATTGCCAAAGCTATCTAGATACGGAATTATATGGACCAATCCATGTGAACACCATCCAATCCAACGAACAACTTGCTCGGACAAGTAAACGATCGAGTGGTCACTAAGTTCCCAGCAGGTTCTCGATCACCTAGCTATCCACGAGAGTCCTCCTCCACTAGATATCCATATATATGTGCAGTACTTGTTTGTTGTTTTATTTGCTCTGGATACGTACTTACGCAGTTCTAGTAGTATTCGTGTTCACACGATGGAAAAGAACAAACGGGAATCGACATATATATTGATCCGGTCATATCTCGACTAGAAAATGACATATATCACTGCTACAGCAATTTTTACCGAGGTGGGCAAAAACGATTAATTGAGGCGGGCATCACAACCACCTCGGCACAAAGGTCATGGTAAATGGGGTATTTTCCGAGGCGGTTGGATGCCCGACTTGGTAAATCGATTAAAAAACAAAAAAAATAAGGAAACCCCATGGATAAGCCCGTCGAGCCCATCCACAAGCCACCGCAGCTGCTCGCCGATGGCAGCATCCTCGCCTGACAGCCGGGATCCGGCCGCCCGACGTTGGATCTGGGAGGAGCCGCCGCCGTGGAGCCCGCCGCCGCCACGTTCCTCGCTGTGGAGCCCACCGCCGGAGGGCTCCTAACTGCCAGATCCACGGATCCGCCGCCAGCGAGCTCCACCCCACCGGATCCGCCGTTGGAGGCCACCTCTCCGCCGGATCCGTGTCGTGGTGGCTCCATCCCGCCAGATCCACGACGCCACTCGCCGGTGGAGCCATGGAGGGAGGAGAGGAGGGCGGATCCGCGCCGCCACCCGCTGCTGCTGCTCCGCCGGACAGGATCGGCGCCACCACCCGCCACGCGTTGTTGCTGCTGCTCTGCACCTCCAGGAGGGGCCGAGCCACCCTGCGCCACAGCCGGGAGGGGCCCGCGCCATGGCCGCCCTCGCACGCCGCCCCGCGCGGCCAAGAGGGGTCGCGTCGTGGCCACTGAGGGAGAGGGAGAGCTAGAGAGAGAGGGAGAGGGAGAGAGATGTTCGGCACTCGGGTGTTGAGTGGGGGAGAGGGAGGGTGGTGAAGGACCGCTCGGTGAGGGAGAGCGGCGCTCGATGGGTGATGAGTGAGGGGAAGTGACTGAGTGAAACCCTAGGTCACCGTATATATACTCAAGGGTGATATCGGGCTGGTTTGGGCTTTTTCTGATTGCTAGAGGGCTTGGCCACTATTAACCGAGGAGGGCCTTATAAGAGGTCCGCCTCCAAAAATGGGGGTATTTTTGGAGGGCCCGCCTCGGTTAATAGATTTTAGGACCACCTCGGTTAATAAAAAATAACCGCCTCGGTTAATTCAAGCAGGCGGTTTAAAAGCCTGCCCGCCTCTGAGACCTATTTACAAGCGTTGAGTAAAAGATTTTGTGTAGTAGTGTATAGCTGAAGTCATTTCAATAAATCAGTGTTAGGGGAGAAAAATCGTGGGGGATACTATTTCGTCTCTCATCACTAGCACGAGGTGAATGGTGACTGAACTAGTTTCCTTACGACTATGCAGTTGTCGTTGTTTTTTACCTACAACTAGTCATTTGTGTATCATAGCAGTGGGTCAAACGGATAGCAAACGAGATACAGATTTATACTGGTTCAGGTATGAGGTGTCCTATCTCCATATCATCTTTTATTGCTTGAGCGTTGTGTGTTTGGGGTAAGTTGCAAATAGGGGATCACAACGGTGTATCTATGGGTGGAGCATGCGCTAGAATGATCTTAAGATCTGAGTTGGGATGACCGATCAGGGTACTATCCCTATCTCCTCCTTACATAGCCTAGGGGTAGGGTTATAAATAGAGTCCTAATTAGTTTACATGTTATTTAGTTTCTAATATATCTTGTTTTGCCTTGTCCACCAAGTAGATGAGGTAGCAAAACTAGTTTGGGCCTCTCGAGTAGTCGGATCATCCAACCCTGTGTCTAGGTTGGTTGTTTTCCCATGTGACAAGGGTACCCCGGGCCCAATATATAGAACAGTTATATATTAAGAACAAAAGTAGAGTTTAAATATAAGAAATTTCAAGAAACAAAGGAGAGAAAGAAAATAAGCGCCAAACAAAAAGTTACAAGAGATTTTGGATCTATAAGTTAAAAGTTGTTGAAATTGTGACTTGGCCCTAAAGGATAGTAGCGAGATTTCCTTAGTGAAATTCATCTTGCAGTCATGAAGATTCATTTGAACTCCTTTGAAAATTATGTCATTTCTAGTGGTCCAAATTGTCCAACATAGAAGAATGATTCCATTCATAAAGAAATGTGATTGAATATTATCACTGAAGGAGGTAAAGATTTTTGGGAAACTGACATGTGTAGGAATGTTAACATTCAAAAGGCTCTAGAAAGATCTTGCAAAATGGTAGCTTAGAAACAGGTGCTCTAAGGTTTCCTCTACTACCAGGTGACAAAGGACACATTCATAAGATTCGAAGCATTTGTTTCTGTGGGGGTATTAACCCCTATACCCTTACGGCTAGGCTTGGGCCGGCCCGCACCAGGGGGTTTGGCCCACTAGAAGACGACGCGCGGCTCAGCCAATCTGTTCGGAGTCGCGCGCAAGGAATCAAGGCAGATTTGGAGATCAAGCAAGATCCTGGTCGGTTAGAATAGGATTCCTTATCCGGCCACCTATGACAATTATAACTGGTTAGGATTAGTTTCCAGATCTGTAACCCTGCCCCCCAGACTATATAAGGCGGGCAAGGGACCCCTCTAAAAACATCTCTCATTGACATACAGCAATACAATCAGACGCAGGACGTAGGTATTATGCCTTCACAGCGGCCGAACCTGAATAAAACCTCGTGTTTGTCTTGCGTCACCATCTTGTTTGTAGCTTGCGCATCTGTCTGCCGATAATCTACTACCTTGGGCATACCCCTAGGTAGACTGCCGACCATATTTTGTCGACAGTGGCGCGCTGCGTACTGCTCTCCAGATGAACAAGATGGTCATCATCCCTGGTTCCATGGCTGTGCCGAACGGCCTCACGCTCACCATCGGCCAGATCACCTGGACCACTGGCTCCGACGACTACATCGCTATGACGACGGAGGAGGCGCGGATTCAATCTGCATCGACTACTGCTTCATCTACATCGGCTACGGTTCCAACCACGGTGGATTTGGCTCCAGCCACGCCAGCATCGTCTTCAGCCACGCCGACAACCCGTCGTCCGCTTCCTCGCTACAAAGGGAGGCAGATCGACAACACCGACCTGCTCGACTCCATCGATCGGGTCGGCACCAAACTTGCCAAAACCCTAGCTCTGGTAAGTTCAATTCAAAGTCAACCTAATGAGCAGGTAACCACTACCCACAATAGATCTACCCGACCAACTCGGGCCAGTCGTCCTGCACGACTCGGTACGGATCTCGTGGTCACATCAACTCCTGAAGGGCGCTCCGTTCGTCGCCGGCCAGCCCCCACGATGGGTCTCCGGCTCTCCGAGTACGAAGCCTCGATGGAGAACTACCAGGCCCAGCCCTACGGCCTACGCAACTTCGTCAACATGGTCCGGACTGAGGATTGTCAAGAAGGATCGGTCCACACAGTTCAGGAGGGTGGCTCAAGCTCCTCGTCCGGCATCGCATCTAATGGCTCTGTCCACACTGACCTCTAGCATCATGACAATGAAGGCATTGAATACGATCTGGATATCCCAGACCACGCCCCGGGGTTCCCACGATTCCCATCCTTCCCACCAAGGCGAGGAGACTTGATCAATGTTGTCAGTAATGACGAACCACCGGCAGTTGGCGAAACAGAACAAGAAAGGCTAGCACGCAAAGCACGCAATATTGACCGGTTTAATCACCGACAAATCAATGCTGGGGCAGAAGAGGAGGCACGACGCATGAGGGTTCAGCCGCGCGACCTTAACAATGCCTTTGACAGGGTGGGGGACAAGCAGGTCTTCAGGACCCCAAACGCCAACATAGTTGTTGCTATGGCGATAATGCAACGACTACCCAATACCCCGAAAACCCAGGCAGTTCATGATGATATACAAGCTTACCTGACGGCTGCTATGGCCTAGACCGCAGAGATTATAAATCAAGCCCGGGCTCCATCCGTCTCAGTCGAATCAAGCCACAGCCGCTAGTACTCAAGTCGCTCATAGCCACCCAACCAACGTGGCTCGCACAACAACGACCCATCAGACAACCGTCAAGGCGGAAACGGTGGCCATGATGGTGGTCGGGACGACAACCGCCACGACTACCGGGATGACAACCGCCGCGACTACCGAGACGACAACCGCCGAGACAACCGCGATAATCGTCGTGATAACCGCGGTTGCAGGGTTAACCAGGGTGGCAACCGGGATCGCTGTGATGGCAATACCGATCTTCGACATTACCTCAGAGAACGCGATCTGCGCGATCGCATTAACCAAAGAGCCAACGATCGGGCATCCCACGAAAGTTATCGTCGTATGGAATATGATACTACCCACGGCCCTCCGGGTTTGAAGCAGTTTACTCCACACCTTCGCCAAGTCATATGGCCCAAGAACTTCAAGCTCAAAAAACTTCAGAAGTACGACGGTAAGGAGAACCCCGAATTATGGGTCATGCTCTACGAAACCGCGTGCAGATCAGCCATGGCTGACGAGCACGTCATGTCTAATTACTTCCCAGTCGCCATCGGCCATGTAGGCCACCAATGGCTGGTCAGCTTGCCGATGAACTACTTTGATTCTTGGCAAGAGCTCAAGCAAGCATTCATCGACAACTTCATTGCTACTTGCGAGCAACCCGGCAACAAATATGATCTACAGCGGATTCGAGATCGCAAAGATGAGCCACTGCGCGAGTACGTCCGACGCTTCTCAAAGATGCGCATTAAGGTCCCGTCAATCTCCGACAATGAGGCAATCAAGGCTTTCATCACTGGTCTCCGCTTCCACGATGCCCTAAGGGACAAGCTCCTTCGCAAGAGACCTGAATCAGTCACAACGCTCCTGGCCACTGCTAAAAAATATGCGGATGCCGATGATGCTAAAAAGATAATCATCGAAGAAGCAGCAAGGGTTCCACGCTCCGACCACCCCCCACACCACGACGACTACCGCGGCAACCGTGGTCAGAACAACAATTTTGATCGCTGCAACCAGCGCAACGATTCCCACGACCACCACGACCAGCGTAATCAGTGGCGTAATCGCCGTGACGATTACAGGGGCAAGCGTGCTCGGAAAGACGACGACGAGGTCAACACCGTTAAAAAAGGTGGCGGACGTCGCAACTACAAAGAAGACTACGCCAAAGCATTGAAAGGACCCTGCCAGCTCCATCCCAAGTCAAACCATACCATGGAGAATTGTCGTGTCCTCAAATCTATCTACATGCGCCAACAGGCTCCGGATACATCCGACAAGCCTAACGATGCAGGGGAGTAGCGTAACGAGGACAACGACGATGAAGACGCAGATCCCCATCACAAGTACGTCAAGCCAACCGATCGAGTCCACACCATCATTGGAGGCAAAGTGTCCATCGAGACCAAATGAGAACGCAAGTTGCTCGCCCGCGCTTGCTTGAACATGGCCAACGCCGACAACCTCATCGCCGATCCGCGGCTCCCTCCTTGGTCTCACCGCGAGATCTCCTTCAACAGAAAGGACCAATGGGCTGCAATACCTGAGCCAGGACATTTTCATCTAGTTCTCAATCCTTGTATCAACAAGGTTCAGTTCGACAGAGTACTGATTGACGGCGGCAGTTCCATCGATATATTGTTCAAGAACAGTTTGCTAGCCCTGAAGATAACCCAGGCTGATCTCAAGCCATACGAGGCACAGTTCTAGGGTGTTCTCCTCGGACAGAGCTCCACACCTCTCAGGCAGATCATGCTACCTGTGCAATTTGGTACCCTGGACCACTTCCGCACCGACTACGTCAACTCCGTGGTCGCTGACTTCGATGGCACCTACCATGCTATCCTTGGTCGACCAGCGCTCACCAAATTCATGGCCATACCTCACTACAGGTATTTGGTGCTCAAGATGCCTACCGAGAAAGGGGTTCTAACTCTCAAGGGCAACATATATGTAGCTTATACCTGCGAGGACGACAGCTTCAAAATAGCAGAGGCTCATGACCTCTCTATTTGCATGGCTAAGACCACGCTCGATGCCAAGAAGACCCCAGTCGATCACTTGGATATCCCAGAGCTCGAGGCCCCACGTAAGAACGTCAAGTCTAAAGAGCGCAAAGCGATCCAGCTGGTCGACGGCGATCCCAGCAAAATGGCCCTTATCGAGGCCAACCTACATCCTAAATAGGAAGACACGCTCGTCAGGTTCTTGAGGAGCAACGTGAGTGTGTTCACATGGAAACCCGCTGACATGCCCGGTGTACCTCGAAACTTGATCGAGCACTCCTTAAATGTCGACGGCAAGGCCAAACCTATCAAGCAGAAGCTACGACGGTTCGCTCGTGACAAAAAGGAGGCTATTAGGGTAGAAGTTACACGGCTTTTGGCAGCCGGATTTATCAAAGAAGTGTATCATCCGGAGTGGTTAGCCAACCCGGTTCTTGTACGCAAAAAGAATAATGAATGGAGAATGTGCGTTGATTACACTGATCTCAACAAACACTGCTCTAAAGACCCCTTCGGCTTACCTTGCATAGACGAGGTCATAGATTCAACTACCGGTTGCGAGTTGCTTTCCTTTCTTGATTGCTACCCTGGTTATCACCAGATCGCTCTCAAAAAGGATGACCAGATCAAGACATCCTTCATCACGCCCTTCGGCGCTTACTGCTACACGACCATGTCGTTCGGGCTCAAGAACGCCGGGGCTACCTACCAACGCGCCATACAGGCCTGCCTCAAAGACGAGATAAAAGACGACCTCGTCGAGGCTTATGTTGACGATGTAGTTGTTAAAACCAAGGAAGCATACACCCTTGTTGACAACCTCGAATGTACCTTTGCAGCTCTTAACACATTCCAATGGAAATTAAACCCAAAGAAGTGTATCTTTGGTGTTCCATCTGGTATATTGCTCGGCAACGTCGTCAGTCACAATGGCATACGCCCTAATCTAGAGAAGGTAAAAGCTGTCTTGGATATGAAGTCGCCCAAAAAGGTGAAGGATGTTCAGAAGCTTACCGGATGCATGGCTGCCCTAAGTCGTTTCATATCAAGATTAGGCGAAAAAGGACTACCATTTTTCAAGCTGCTCAAAGCATCCGAGAAGTTTGAGTGGTCGGAGGAAGCGGATGCTGCCTTCACACAACTGAAACAATTCCTTACATCACCTCTAGTCCTCACTGCTCCTAGAGAAGACAAAACCCTCCTACTTTATATTGCGGTAACTAATCGAGTGGTCTCCACTGCCATGGTGGTCGAGCACGACGAGCCTGGCCACGTCTACAAGGTATAGCGACCAATATATTTCGTCAGTGAGGTGCTCAATGAATCCAAGACCAGGTACCCATAGATTTAGAAACTGATCTACGCCATACTAATCACATCCCAAAAGTTGAAACACTACTTCGACGGATATCGCGTGGTGGTCATGACTGAGTACCCTCTGGGAGACATCATTCGCAACAAGGATGCAAACGGGCGCATCGTCAAATGGGCAATGGAGCTATGCCCTTTCTCCTTGGAATTTGCAAGCCGTACTACGATCAAGTCTCAGGCACTTATCGATTTCATCGTCGAGTGGACAGATTTAAGCACACCTGCCTCTCAGGGGTCCGACGAGTATTGGAAGATGTACTTCGACGGCTCTCTCAACATCGACGGCATTGGAGCAGGAGTCCTTTTCGTGTCACCATCCAAGGAGCAGCTCCGATACGTCCTCAGGATTTATTTCCCGGCGTCTAATAACGCCGCCGAGTACAAAGCATGCCTACATGGTCTGCGCATTGCGGTCGAGCTCGGTGTCAAACGTCTTTATGTCTACAAAGACTCGACTCTAGTCATCAACCAACTCAACAAGGACTAGGATACGACTAGCGAAAAGATGGATGCATACTGCAAATTGATCAAAAAGCTGGAAGGCAAGTTCTAGGGCATCGAGTACACACATGTGGTCCAGGACAAAAATCAAGCGACAGATGCGCTGTCAAAGTTAGGATCATCCTGAGCCAAAGTCCCACATGGCGTATTTGTTCAAGACCTACTCACGCCTTCCATCGAAGAAGAAGCTTCCACGGTCGACAAGCCTCCAGACCAGCCATTGGTGGCTATGGTTCCGGCGTCAAACACCACCGAACCACCTCCGACCACTAAGGAGCCTGACTGGAGAGTACCTTTCATCAAGTATCTGATAGATGGTAGCGGTTACACCGATCGGATAGAAAACGAACGCCTGATGCGTCGCAGTAAGCAGTATCTGCTCGTCGATGGCAAATTATGGCGCAAGAATGCGAAGGAGAAAATCTTGATGAAGTGTATAACCCAGGAGGATGGTGAACATCTCCTAGACCAAATCCACTCTAGCTCCTGCGGCAACCACACGGCCTCAAGAACGTTGGTTGGCAAGGACTTCCGAGCAGGGTTTTATTGGCCATCAGTCGTAGCCGATGCAGAGAAGCTAGTCCGCCATTGTAAAGGTTGTCAGTTCTTCACCAAGAGAATCCACATACCAGCACATGAGATTTAGACAATACCAGCCTCTTGGCCCTTCGCATGCTGGGGACTAGATATGATTGGGCCTTTCAAACCGGCCCCTAGGAAATTTACATGCGTCTTTGTGCTGATCGACAAATTTTCCAAGTGGATAGAGTACATGCCCCTGGTCAAGGCATCTTCAGAAAAGGCTATTGCGTTCATCGACCAGGTCATCCATCACTTCGGCATACCCAACAGCATCATCACTGATCTAGGTACTTAGTTCATTGAGAACGCTTTTTGAGACTTCTGCGGTGAAAGGAGCAAAGTAGTAAAATATGTCTCGGTGGCGCACCCTAGAGCTAATGGATAGGTCGAGCGAGCAAATGGTATGATCTTGGACGCACTTAAGAAGAGGATGTACAGAGAAAATGACAAAGTCCCCGGAAGATAGCTCAAAGAGTTACCAGCCGTGGTCTTGGGCCTCAGAACCCAGCCCAGTCGCAATACCGGCGTATCACCATACTTTATGGTTTATGGCGCTGAGGCAGTGCTCCCAGTGTATATAGCCTTCAGATCAGCACGGGTAGAGAACTTCGACAAAGACAAGGCCAATGAAGTACGGGAGCTAGAAGTAAATAGTGCAGAAGAGAAGCGGCTCGATTCTTGCGTACGTACAGCCAAATACCTTGCTATTTTGCGCAGGTACTACAACAAGAACGTCAAGGAGCGGTTCTTCGTGGTCGGGGACCTTGTCCTGAAGTGGAAGATGAATTAGGCTGGCGTCCACAAACTCGCAACCCCATGGGAAGGGCCCTTCATCATCAAGGAGGTTACACGACCAACATCTTACAGGTTAGCTCACCTGGACGATACAGACGTACCCAATTCATGGCACATCGACAAGCTTAGGTGTTTCTATGCTTAACTACTGAGATATGTACCCCTCTTGTACTTTTGATTTAATTCAATAAAGCTATTATGATTTCTCCGACCACTCTAATGTGTCACTTCGAAGTCTATTGTTATTCTAACTCAACCAGTTAAAACCGACCACCATTCCTTCTTGGGTTTTCGGAGCAGGCCCTATCTCTGGTTCCTCCCAACGCGTGCATGGGATCTGCTCTCTACGCTACGGGTGATCGGTAGCTCCTCTCTGGTTTGACTTGTGTGTGTCTATGTGTGCACAAGCTACGCACCTCACACTCCGACCACAAGACAAACCAGGGCCATACAAACCTTTCAGGATGACGTGTCGACTAAACTGGTACAACTAAATAGAACGCTAACATGTTCTCACTTAGTTACACCAACACGATATCCAAGCTTAAATACATTTTCTACAAAACAAACAAGCTTATGCTGATATACAGTTACGTTATTACAAGCTTGCCTAAAAAGGTCCAAGTTTACAATAACACAACTACATCTTCTTCCACAGCTATCGCCTATACTATTGGCTGGTCGGGGCATGCGGCACCTGCTGCTCGCTGGGCCTGACATCGTGCAAGGGTCTCGGAGACTCTGGCATTGATCGAGCTGAAGAAGATGGCCCCGTCGATGCTTGGTTGGTCGAGACCGCAGGCTTCGCCGGTTGGCTTAAAAATGACGGCGCTTCTAGCTGCCTTGTTGATGGCGTTCCCTGTACAGGTGGTGTCACGCCTCCACACAGGTTAATGTCGCCAATTATTTTTGCCGACAAGTCCAGCTGGGTCATCCGTAGCTCCTCAGCCTTGTCTGGATCTACCTCCTTCGGGTATCCAGCCTCCAGGCGCTTGAGATCGATCAAGGGGTAGTGAGCACGTACCATGCTTAGCACATGTGCGCCTGTGTACTCACCTGCCTCCTTCATGAACTCCTAGAACCATCCCCATGCCTTTCAGCATCTCTCGATCAATCTCAGCTGTGGCATCCTTGGCACGTCCTCTGCTAGCACCGGATCGATGAGGTTAAGGACCGGCAAAATGCCCATTGCCACCTCCTGGCACCGGTTTTTCCAGGTGTCACGATCCTTGGTGATCTCTTGGCACTATGCCTTCCAGCCGTCACGGTCTTTTATCACGGCCTCTAGATGCTTCTTCACATTGATTTTTATAACTGCAAACTGTACATGCTATTAAGACGCTATATTACGCCAAACTACAGTAGGCAACAAAAATGGGCAAAGGGGTTTGGAAAACTTACCTTTCAGCTCCTCTGTCATCTTGGTCGTGTGGTCCCAGAGCTGCACTGGTCTTGCGCTAGTTTTCTGTTGTCCTCTTTCAGGCGATCACACTCCATGACCGCATGACTGTTCTCCTCTCGGAGATGGACCACTTTGGCTTCTAAGCCTGCAAAACAGCTGTTACTACCAACAACGCAACGGCACTTGTCACTAGTAGTTGTGATAAAGTGGCTACTTACTTGTTTTTTCCTGCTCTTTATTACTGAGTTGGATGACCAGGTTCTGGTTTTGGGACTCTTGCACCTTCTTTTCATGGTTGGCGGCTTCAAGTCGCTGGCGCAAGCGTTTCACCTCCGCCGTCAGCTCCTTATTGCTTGCAGCGATCCCCTTGATCTGGTCGAAGCATTTCTTGCTGTACCTTGCGGTCTTCATTAAGTCCTATGTGCAGATAGCTAAGTAAGACAGCTACGACTAGATAGCGAGAGTAGGGGGTGAAGCGAAGCTTACCTGCACTTCTGTCACCAGCCGTTTCGCCGCCTGTTCAACTTTCTTGGTTTCTTCGACCTCCGGGATCTCCTCATGGACAACCCATTGGTCGTTCTGCCAATGCGACACATACACATGTTGTCGCTTGTCCTATGGATGGCCCAGGACTTTCTCCACTTCGTCCTCTTCAGGCTCTTCTTCGGGTCTCGGTGCTAGTCCGACGTCAGCAGTTTCTACGATCACCAAAGCCTTCCCATGGGCTTCAGCGTCGATGAATGTGAGCTATGCTCTCACCTCCAGTTGTTGCTCCTCAGTCTGCTCCATCACCCTCAAGCTGAAGTGTTGCCCTCAGTAGGTCTAGTGCTCGGAGCACTCATGCCTAGCTCAGTTGGTCCCTCGACCACCTGCGCGGGGACTGTTGTCTGACTACTCCCTTGCTGAGGCCCTAACGGATCTTCTGCTATGGCTTCCTCGGTGGCCGGCTGCTGGGCAGTCTGCTCTGAACTTATTGGTGGAGCCATGAAACTTCCGGCTAGCTAGTCCAGACTTTCGGTGGACGTCGAGCTAGTACATCCGAGAAAAGTTCAGAAGGCAACCATATTCAATGCAAATTGCTAACTTATAATAAGGTTACAAATACTTACATGTTAGAAGCGTGGAATGATGTGGCGAATGCGCGTCTCTTCGGCCGCACTTGCTCCACGTGCTGTGCGGGTGACTCCTGGTCTCCCTCTACATCCAGCACTATCGCTGGGCCTTGGTGCTCCACCCCTCCACCGCTTGTCCTTTGAGCTGCAGTGGCCGGTGGCATGCTCGGTCGAGTTGTCGCTCCCGTCGTTGGTCGCGTTCCTTGCCCAAGTACTCCCGAGGTCGACCCGGCTGTATCCTTCACCGCCGTCGGCAATATGGGTCCCATAGGCATGGAGGAGACACCTTGCTCCATCGACTCTAGTTGTTTCCTCCTCTTTCGAGGGACAAGTCGAAAGGTGTCGGCATCCTCTCCCTCCTCTACGTCATCGTCCGACCAGGCAAAAATCGCCTATCGATGCTTGCTGGCCGGTTTCTCCTTTGGCCCCCCCCCCCCCCGGGCTCATTGATACTTAGCGCCCCCCTGGTGAGTAGGGTGGTCGCTGATCTCTTCTTCGGTTGTTTAGGGGCAGCCGACCGCTTACCAGTGGCTAGGGCTGCTGCCTCCTCTCTAGCTCTGAGCACTACCCAGTCGACGTCCTCGTCTTCAATCTCGACACTGGTCTAGGTGGTGGGACCAGCTCCTTGTGGCCACTCCACTCTAGGGGGTGGCGACACAAACACTGTCGCTCTATCCTGATCATTAACCTGGGTAACAAAAATGGGTGAACACAGTAAGTTTCCACTTATCCTACGACAATATAAAACTATAGGGCAAGACAGTTACCTTTGGGGGAGGTCGGGCAAGCTTGAAAGCGTGCTCGATGTCGTTCAATCTGGCATAATTTGGATCAACTAAGTTAAATAGCTCTCCAATTCTGGCTTTGACTTCGATTTTTTCAAGCGCCTCCTGCCTCGTCCTCGTCGGGTCCGCGCTACCTTGATATTCATAGCCAGGATGTACTCTCCTCTAGCAGGGCTGGATCCGTTGGCTGATGAAGTTCCCGACCACACTCAGACCATCCAGTTTTTTCCACGGGATCATTCCAAATATTTTTGGAATTTGTTCTAGGTGCTCGGGCTTCTCTGACCAGCTTATCCTCTTCTCCAGAATGTACCCCACGTCGCACAGTGTAATCGTATTCGGCTCTTCGCGGATGTAGAACCATTTCTTGTACCAGTCATCTAGCGACGTGTTCCATGGACAGTGCAGGTACTGGGCTTTCATGCCGTCATGGAGGTTGAGGTACACACCCCCAGCTATCTTCGAACCGCCACTTCCTTTCTTCCGTAGACAGAAAAGATGGCAGAAAAATCGAAATGGGGCTGGAAGCCGCCATATGCTTCGCAAAGATGTATGAAAGTGGCGACAAGGAGGATCAAGTTGGGATGCAGATTGCAAATCCCAATCTTGTAGTAAAGACAGAGCCCCTAAAGAAAAGGATGTACCGGAACCCCAAATCCCCGCTTAAAGAAGTCTTCGAACACCACGATCTCACCTGGTTGTGGATCGGGGTATCCCTCACCCTCCAGCGCACGCCATCCTGTGAGCTCCTTGTTGTGGAGTACCCCCATGGTGATGAGGTCTTCAATGGTCTGCTCGTTGCTTCTCGATTTCCACCACTCCTTCGCCATGACTCCTGCTTTCTTCTGCGCATCGCTTTTCGCCATGACTCTGGCCTTGCTGATGAACGAGGAAATGATGGAGGTATTGATTGGTGGTAATTTCGGAGGTATTAGGGTTGGCGAGAGGAAGAAGATGGTTGCGGCTATGAATGGCAATGGGGTTCAGTAAAAAGTAACTTACCTATCTTATACTGTATTTAACCCAAGAGTTATGCCGTTTCGCCTGCCCGAGATTCTTGGGAGACATGCGCACGCGCTGTAGACGGTTGTTTTCATAGCCTCGAGATCTATGCCAATATATGCGCCTCTTCGTTGCCAGTGTGGGAGGGCCCACGCTGACGCACCTACTTACAGGTGCCACGCAACTGTTTGCTTGAAAAGACAAAAAGGCAGTATGACGTGCTATACCCGTCTACTTCTTTGACCAGACGTGTCAGATTGGACTTGACAGAGCAAGTAAATAAATAAATACAAAAAATAATAGTACAAGTGGCATAGGGTTTTTCGCCACACTTCTCGTGCTCGGGGACTGTCCAGACCACCATCGTGCTCGGGGACTGTCCAGACCACCATCGTGCTAGGGGACTGTCGAGACCACCATCATGTTCGGGGACTGTCCAGACCACCATCGTGCTCGAGGACTGTCCAGACCACCATCGTGCTCGGGGATTGCCCCGACCACTCTCCTAACATTTCTCGGAGACCACTCTCCTCGGCTACATGTGATTTGTACTCACATATAGTTGAGAGGCATTTATTTAGACCTTGCTACAAGGCTGATACCTCGCCTTCCAGCAAGCTCGGGGACTACATCGGTACGATGCACCTGCCAGTGCATCTCGTATTGCTTGCACGATGATTGGATTCTCAACTTCAGTGGGAATTCTTTTTAGACCCTGGCACCATGTGCCTACGTCACCTACTACTAGGCTCAGGGACTAAGTGGGCACACTTCACCTTGAGGTGAATGTGCTTATTTTATCGACCTCTATGCTCTTACTGTTGGCCATAACTACTATTGTACAAGGGTCACTTACATTTCTTTTCAGAAATACAAGTGGGCACACTTCATCAGGAAAGAAATCTTTTTATTTTTTCTTTAGAGCACCATGCATTCTTCGGACAACCGGAATCTTCGGCTATAATCGTGGTCTACTGCTTTCTGTTCTGACCAGAATACTGGCACATTCGCTTGGTCAATGTTTCAACTAGTTGGAGATGATATGAAGACGGATCGCATTAGCCGAAGGAGATCGAATGGCGTGTCGCAGCATAATACATGGTGCTCGGGGACTAGCTATAGGGGTATTAACCCCTATACCCTTACAGCTAGGCTTGGGCCGGCCCGGACCAGGGGGTTTGGCCCACTAGAAGACGATGCGCGGCCCGGCCAATCTGTTCGGAGTCCCACGCAAGGAATCAAGGCAGATTTGGAGATCAAGCAAGATCCTGGTCGGTTAGAATAGGAATCCTTATCCGGCCACCTATGGCAATTGTAACTGGTTAGGATTAGTTTCCAGATCTATAACCCTGCCCCCTAGACTATATAAGGCGGGCAAGGGACCCGTCTAAAAAACATCTCTCATTGACATACAGCAATACAATCAGACGTAGGACGTAGGTATTACGTCTTCACGGTGGCCGAACCTGGATAAAACCTCGTGTTTGTCTTGCGTCACCATCTTGTTTGTAGCTTGCGCATCTGTCTGCCGATAATCTACTACCTTGGGCATACCCCTAGGTAGACTGCCGACCATATTTCATCGACAGTTTCTCCTTCTAAGTGTGTTCCTTGTGCTTAGCCTATCTTTGATTAGTAACCAAAAGAAAACCTTATGCTTTGGCTAACAAAAAGATTCCTAGAGCCACTTGTAAACACCGTGAACTTGAGGATGGCCTGCTAGAACTTTGTGTGCTTCTAGAGAGATGAGGAGTTTGGTCCCCAATGTTTCTCCTTCTAGGAGTGTTTCTTGTGCTTAGCCTATGTTTGATCAGTAAGCAAAAGAAAACCTTATGTTTTGGCTGACAAAGGATTCCTAGAGCCACTTGCAAACACCATGAACTTGAGGATGGCCTACACTACGTAGAAAAATGTTTTTTAGGGGCGGCTGGTAACCCTCTGTAGGGGTGATTTTGCCAGCCGTCCCTACGAAGGGGTGGCTACAAATCGATTTGTAGAGGCGGCAGGATATTGAGCCGTCCCTACAAATCAATTTCCAGAAATCACGAAAAAAGAGGCAAAAAAATAGCAAATTTTTTTTAATCCGAGGAGGTCCCCACCGGTTGCAGCATTTTTTCATTATTTTTGCACACTTTGCGTCGGTTGGGTTTCAAACCTACGACCTCTCGCTCGCGCGTAAACTCCTCTACCACTGCACCTCACGATCACTTCTGTCTACATTCCATTTTGGTTCCCCACATATTATACAAAATTGAGCATAAATTGATTATTTGAGACCCTAAACTAATTCATATGAAAAAGTTGTCAACTACAAAGTTTTATAACTTTTCGAGATCTACAACTTTCATTTTGGTAGTTTCTCCATCCGAGGTCACTTATAAAATTTGAATTTCAAATTTAAGAAATTCGAACGTAGTTTTTCATGACAAGATGATTTCAAATGAGAAAGTTATCAACTACAAAGTTTCATAACTTTTCAAGATCTATAACTTTCATTTTTACTGTTTGTCCATCTGAGGTCGTTTAAAAATTTCAAATTTCAAATTTTTGGAAATTCAAATGTAGTTTTCCTTGACAAGATGATTTCAAATCAAAAAGTTGTCAACTACAAAGTTTCATAACTTTTCGAGATCTACAACTTTTATTTTGGTTGTTTCTCCATCCGAGGTCGTTTACAAAATTTGAATTTTAGTGCTTAATTTTTAATACTCGGCG